>NW_021314747.1:50407-175723 GCF_002162155.2 Triticum dicoccoides | reverse complement strand
GAGCGGTGGGGAGGAAGAGGAGGTCGAGGCGGAGCTCCTGAGCTAGTCGGGGGAGCGAGGGGTGGCCGGAGTCGGCTGCTATGACGAACGGCGGCGATGGTGGTGTTCGGCCGTGTGAGAGAGAGAGCGAGGGGGAGGAGGGGAGAGCCGAGGGCGAGTGAGAGAGAGCAGGGGGGGAGGCGTGGCGTCGTCCAGGGGCATCGAGGCGAGGAGGGGAGGGCAGGCAGGCAGGGAGAGAGGTGGCGTGGCGCGGTGGCGCGCGCGCGTGCCGGCCACACTCCCCTCCCTCTGTCGGGACGAAGACGACAGAGGAGGGAGGCGGGCTGGGCCGCCTGCTGGCTGGCCGGCCAGCTGGCTGGGCTGCACAGGGAGGAGCCCAGGTAAGCTTCTCCCTTTTATTTTTTTTTTGTTTTTCAAATTTCTGACATTTGTTTTGATTTAAATAATATTTTAAATCATTTATTTAACTTATGCCAAATTTTTCAGGGGCTAGATATATTATTCCAGAGCTCCTTTATAATTGGCATAATATTTGGACATATATTAATATATATAGAAATATATTTCCAAAGCAAATATTTATGCATTAATTCCAAATGCCCAAAATAAATGTCCATGAGCCACTAAAAATATTGGTTTGATTTTTATCTCTGTCCAATATTTTCAGAGATCAACATGAGCATTTTCTTGGACCCTTTTGGAGAAATTTTTATTTGAGTCATTTTCAAAATGATTCTGAGGGTTTCACAGATCCCCATTTCAAGTTTCTGATGAAAGAGTAAACATGATGCAACACTCTAATGCATGACTAGCTAGGGTGTGACATGAAATCATCACTTGTAACTCCGTTCTTGTTCCCCTTGCGCATGCCATCATCTCCATGCTTGTTCTTGCTCCAATGTTCATCCTTCTCCAAGCTAGGCCCTTTATTTGTAAGCAAAACAAATGTATCCAATTTAGGCAGCATCATATTCTCATGAACATTAGAATCATTACCAAGAAACGAAAGTACCTGGTAATTTAGTTGGCGTGCGCGAGCTCTAGTAATTGGTCCAGTATGTATAGCAGCAGGGCCTGTGGGTGTAACAATTGTATTGATGTCCTCATCAGTTGTTGTTGGAGAGGTGCGTTAGGTGCAGCGGGTGGTGGTGGTGGAAGACGCGCGAGCAATTCATTAAACTTGTTATCGAGCTTTGTTTCGAACGTCTTCTCAAGGCCAGTGATCTTCTCCATGGCCTCTTCAAAATTGTTCAGCACATCTTGCACCTGTTCAGTCATCATTTGCTGAAACTTATCATGAAGCTCCTTGTTCGATAAATTCTCCCAGCCAATCTCGTCGTCTTGTGATCCTGGCATGGTTAGCAGCAATAGAAACACACAAGAATATGATCCTACAGACTACGAACAAGTGGTGGTGGTGGGTGTCACAAACCCGTCAAGCAAAACTCAAATTCTTACCAGTTCTTACCCAGCAGCAGGCGGTGATTGGCAACCGTTGTAGTCAAAACTCTCAAAGCTTGGATAGAGCGATTATCAGGGAGAGTCAAACGCACGACGTAGATGTATGTGGAGCTGGGAAGGCTTATAATATGGTAGCAAAAAGGGTCAGCAATAATCAATTCAGAGATGCAAAGTTGAGTAAACGCTCAACGACGGTACTGTGCTGGTCCTAGGCTAGACTGTGCTAGAGACGCGAGCCTAGAACACCAACAAAATCACGGCGCGGCACGTAAACAAGGGAGGAGCACACTCTGAATTTTTTTTCTCTTTTTTTGCACTTTTTTTTCCTATTTTTTTTGCTCCGCAACAATTTTTTTTCGAAAAAGTCTACAAATGGTCTAAAAACTGCCTAGCCAGAATTTTCCTGCGGATGGCTCGGAAGTTGGGGAGTCCTTCTCTTTCACGACTCGGAGTATCGCGTGATCTGGAAATCGAGAACAATGCAACAATTACTGGACTCGGACTAGGACTGGTGGCGGAGATGAATCTAGTGGAACTCGGACTGGTGGCGGAGATGAATCTGGTGGAACACGGACAGGTGGCGGATATATGTTGCAGATGAACTCGGATTGGCGTGATGGCGGCGGATATGTGGTGGCGTATATGGATTCGGATTGACGGTGAATATGTGGTGGTGGTATATGGCAACAGCGACGATGATGATGCGGTGGTGATATATGGCAGCGGCGACGTGACAACCTATGAACAGAACTCGAAACTCTAAAAGACTAGACCCTAAGACCAGCAACTGGACACGACGATGCAACCGCAAATTCAACAAAGCAAATACAGAAAAGATTATGCAAGGCTCAGATTGGTTCGGATGGGATGAACTAACCCTAATTTTTTTTGGCTTTTTCGTGGACTATAGGTATGAAGAACAGACTCGATCTAAACTACGAAAAACTGTAAAATCTCACCGAGCAACCTGGAAATCTGATACCACTTGGTAGGGGCAAAGGTGTCCCGTCTTTCGATGAGATGATGGATATCGTTTTGGTGGAAGTCGACTTTGACGATCCGACTACGAACGTGCGAGGACGTCGCGCCTTAGCAATCGCTAAACCAACTCCGAGAGGTTATTGACCACGCCGGAGCACGATCAACCTGACCACGAGGGTCTGTTTCCTGCGAGCAAACGAAGAACAAGCAAGAAACTAAGATTGCAATCTGGATATTGCGAATATAAGATGAAAGCTTTATTGATCAAGGTGGGGTTCTGTGACGCCTTTGTCTGGTCGTTGAACACAAACGAAGTACGCGAAGTTGCAGCTATGGCGAACTTTTAATCTAAACAAAACCCAAAGTCTAAACGGTGCCCTAAGGGCTGTATATATGGAGGAAGAGAGGGGGAATTTCGTGGCCCTTGGTGGAGGGGTCCGAAATCAACCCTATCTCTTGTTTCCCCACACATACGGACTCTAAAAATAGCCTATACCTATGTATTTCGAAATTACATGGGCCTGGCCCAATAAAAAGGTGACGCAGCACCTATAATAGCCTCGGGACGAAATTTATGAAGTGGCATCTTGTATATTTCGTCCAAGGCTTCATGCACCCATTATGGTGGCTTCAAAGTCCTGAAATCATCACTTGTAACTCCGTTCTCGTTCCCCTTGCGCATGGCATCATCTCCATGCTTGTTCTTGCTCCAATGTTCATCCTTCTCCAAGCTAGGCCCTTCATTTGTAAGCAAAACAAATGTATCCAATTTAGGCAGCATCATATTCTCATGAACATTAGAATCATTACCAAGAAATGAAAGTACCTGGTAATTTAGTTGGCGTGCACGAGCTCTAGTAATTGGTCCAGTATGAATAGCAGCAGGGGCTGTTGGTGTAACAATTGTATTGATGTCCTCATCAGGTAGTTTACTTTGATGACATATTGATTTATAGCAAATCTTTGGAGGAACATTTGGAACATTTACGTGCTGTTTTTATTGCTCTACGTGATGCACGTTTGTTTGGAAACCTTGGAAAGTGCACCTTTTGCACCGACCGAGTATCTTTTCTTGGCTATGTTGTTACTCCACAGGGAATTGAAGTTGATAAAGCCAAGATTGAAGCTATTGAGAGTTGGCCGCAGCCCAAAAAGGTCACACAAGTGAGGAGTTTCCTTGGCCTCGCAGGTTTCTATAGGCGTTTTGTGAGAGATTTCGGCACCATTGCTGCACCTCTCAACGAGCTTACAAAGAAGGATGTGCCTTTTGTTTGGGGTACCGCACAGGAAGAAGCCTTCACGGTATTGAAAGATAAGTTGACACATGCTCCTTTACTCCAACTTCCTAATTTCAATAAGACTTTTGAGCGTGAATGTGATGCTAGTGGAATTGGATTAGGAGGTGTGTTATTACAAGATGGAAAACCTGTTGCATACTTTTCTGAAAAATTGAGTGGGCCTAGTCTGAACTATTCTACTTATGATAAAGAATTATATGCTCTTGTTCGGACCTTAGAAACATGGCAACATTATTTATGGCCCAAGGAATTTGTTATACATTCTGATCATGAATCTTTGAGACACATTAAAAGTCAAGCAAAACTGAACCGTAGACATGCTAAATGGGTTGAATTCATTGAGACTTTCCCTTATGTCATTAAACACAAGAAGGGTAAAGAAAATGTTATTGCTGATGCCTTGTCTCGTCGTTATACTATGCTTTCACAACTTGACTTTAAAATAATTGGTTTGGAGACCATCAAAGATCAATATGTTCATGATGCTGAATTTAAAGATGTATTGCAGAATTGAAAGGAAGGGAGAACTTGGAACAAGTTCGTTCTTAACGATGGATTTGTGTTTCGTGCTAACAAGCTATGCATTCCAGCTAGCTCCGTTCGTCTTTTGTTGTTGCAGGAGGCGCATGGAGGAGGATTAATGGGACACTTTGGCATCAAGAAGACGGAGGATATACTTGCTACACATTTCTTCTGGCCAAAGATGAGACGGGATGTTGAGCGTTTTGTTGCTCGCTGCACTACATGTCAAAGAGCTAAGTCACGACTCAATCCTCATGGTTTATATATGCCTTTGCCTGTACCTAGTGTTCCTTGGGAGGATATATCTATGGACTTTGTTTTAGGTTTACCTCGAACAAAGAAGGGGAGGGATAGCATATTTGTTGTCGTGGATAGGTTCTCGAAAATGGCACACTTTATACCATGTCATAAAAGCGATGATGCTGTTAATGTTGCTGATTTATTCTTTCGTGAAATTATTCGCTTACATGGTGTGCCAAATACTATTGTTTCAGATCGTGATACTAAATTTCGTAGCCACTTTTGGAGATGTTTATGGGCTAAGTTGGGGACTAAGCTGCTTTTTAGTACTACTTGTCACCCCCAAACTTATGGACAAACTGAGGTAGTCAATAGAACATTGTCTACTATGCTTAGGGCTGTTTTGAAGAATAACAAGAAAATGTGGGAAGAATGCTTGCCTCATATTGAATTTGCTTATAATCGTTCATTGCATTCTACTAATAAGATGTGCCCTTTTGAAATTGTGTATGGTTTCCTACCTCGTGCACCTATTGATTTGTTGCCTCTTCCATCTTCAGAGAAGGTTAATTTTGATGCTAAAGAACGTTCTGAATTGATTTAAAAAATGCATGAGTTAACTAAGGAAAACATTGAGCGTATGAATGCTAAATATAAACTTGCTGGAGATAAGGGTAGAAAACATGTTGTGTTTGCGCCTGGAGATCTTGTTTGGTTACATTTGCGTAAAGATAGATTTCCTAATCTGCGCAAATCAAAGCTAATGCCACGTGCTGATGGTCCTTTTAAGGTGTTAGAGAAAATAAATGATAATCCATATAAACTTGAGCTACCTGTAGATTTTGGGGTTAGTCCCACTTTTAACATTGCAGATTTGAAGCCTTATTTGGGTGAGGAAGATGCGCTTCCATCGAGGACGACTTCATTTCAAGAAGGGCAGGATGATGAGGACATTAATACCATTGTTACACCCACAGCCCCTACTGTTACATATACTGGACCAATTACTAGAGCTCGCGCACGCCAATTAAATTACCAAGTACTTCCGTTTCTTGGTAATGATTCTAATGTTCATGAGATTATGATGCTGCCTAAATTGGATACATTTGTTTTGCTTACAAATGAAGGGCCTAGCTTGGAGAAGGATGAACATTGGAGCAAGAACACACATGGAGTTGATGGCATGCGCAAGGGGATCAAGAACGGTGTTACAAGTGATGATTTCAGGACTTTAAAGCCGCCATAAGGAGTGCATGAAGCCTTGGACGAAATATACAAGATGCCACTACATAATATTCGTCCATAGGCTATTCTAGGTGCCGCGTCACCTTATTAATGGGCCAGGCCCATGTAATTTCGAAATACTTAAGTATAGGCTATTTTTAGAGTCCGTATGTGTCAGGAAACAAGAGTTAGGGTTGGTTTTGGACCCCACCCTCAAGGGCCACGAAATTCCCCCCTCTTCCTCCATATATACAGCCCTTATGATGAGGACATCAATACCATTGTTACGCCCACAGCCCCTACTGCTACATATACGGGACCAATTACTAGAGCTCGCGCACGCCAATTAAATTATCAGGTACTTTCGTTTCTTGGTAATGATTCTAATGTTCATGAGAATATGATGCTGCCTAAATTGGATAGATTTGTTTTGCTTACAAATGAAGGGCCTAGCTTGGAGAAGGATGAATATTGGAGCAAGAACAAGCATGGAGATGATGCCATGCGCAAGGGGAACAAGAACGGAGTTACACGTGATGATTTCAGGACTTTGAAGCCACCATAATGGGTGCATGAAGCCTTGGACGAAATATACAAGATGCCACTTCATAAATTTCGTCCCGAGGCTATTATAGGTGCTGCGTCACCTTTTTATTGGGCCAGGCCCATGTAATTTTGAAATACATAAGTATAGGCTATTTTTCGAGTCCGTATGTGTGGGGAAACAAGAGATAGGGTTGATTTCGGACCCCTCCACCAAGGGCCACGAAATTCCCCCTCTCTTCCTCCATATATACAGCCCTTAGGGCACCGTTTAGACTTTGGGTTTTGTTTAGATTAAAAGTTCGCCATAGCTGCAAGTTCGCGTACTTCGTTTGTGTTCAACGACCAGACAAAGGCGTCACTGAACCCCACCTTGATCAATAAAGCTTTCATCTTATATTCGCAATATCCAGATTGAAATCTCAGTTTCTTGCTTGTTCTTCGTTTGCTCGCAGGAAACAGACCCTCGTGGTCAGGTTGATCGTGCTCCGGCGTGGTCAATAACCTCTCGGAGTTGGTTTAGTGATAGAGGCGAGGGTGTCCCGATCTTTCGATGAGATGATAACTATCGATTTGGTGGAGACGACTTTGACGATCCGACTACAAACGTGCACGACGTTGCGCCTTAGCAATCGCTAAACCAATCTCCTGAGGTTACTGACGATGCCGGAAGCACGGTCAGCCTGACCACGAAGGTCTATTCCTGCAAGCAATCGAAGAACAAGCAAGAATATGATAAAGCAATCTGAATATTGCGAATATAGATGAAGTATTGATAAAGGTGGGGATCCGTAAGCGGTCTTGGTCTGGTCGTTGGACACAAACGAAGTACACGAAGTTGCGTTGGCTAACTTTTAACTAAACAAATCCCAAGGAAAAGCTACTAGATGGATCTACTTATATAGGAGCAAGGGGTGGCGGCCAAGGAGGTGGGAGGACGTCCCAAGGCAGCCTAAAACTAAATCTAGGTCGTACAAGGCCAATGGGCCCAAGTGGAGGTGATGTAACACCTTTGGAATTGTAGTTTGACTCGGATTCTGCTGCAGCATCAGATTGTTTCGTCCACAACTCAACTCTCCGGACGAATTTGAAGGTGATTCCAATTGGGTTGGAAAGTGCACAAAATCTAGTTTCCAACAAAAAAAGAATCACCCAATTCGGAGTCCGTATGAAAAACTTGTGTGCGTTTTGAGTCAGGTGTGTCTGTGCAGTCCGAATCTGAATCCAGAACGTGAGAGACTTGGACTCTATCTTCTCTTGGGCCAAAAGTGACGTGAGAGAACTTTTTGGACAGCAAATAAACATCTCTTTCTTCCTTATCTTCATATGTGGATTGTACAAATGTCCCATACACCTGCAATTAGACAAAACACAAAAGTGTGTGAAGTATTTTTGTTCTGGATAACATAAATAGATTATTGAATAGTTTGCACTAGAAATCACCTAACAAATATGCATATATGCAATATTTTTTGTCATATCCAAGGTAGTCATGTCCTCATCATCCTCCCCTTCTTGAAAATAAAGCCGTCCTCGGCGTTGCTTAATCTGAAATGTGGCTAACAAAAGAGACAAGGTGTACATGTTGTATATGTATATGTCATCCATTTTTACTTCCCTTGATTTTTGCATATATGACACATGAATAGATGAGTAACTTGCATAGTTCATAAAATCTAAAGCCAAAAAATGAGCACAAGAAGTAGAAGGCATGAAAATATTGCAACTTAGTTTGCACATATAAGTGAAGCTCTTATTCATTTCAAAAGATTGACAATGTTCATCATTAAACCATCCCAACATTGGTGAATAAACCTTACTTGCATCAAATTTACATGCTACAACATGCTTAAATAAGCAAACATGCAATAAGTCATTCAACACAGAATCATCACCAAGATTAGAGGTCATATCAAAATGATTAAACATTGGTTCTTTTGCATCAATAGTTAATTCAATGGGTGCACTTAAAATTGTTGGTATTTCAGTTGTTTGATCACATGGCAAAGTCAAATTATCAACGTAGTCCTCTAAAATAGGTGGTGTGATCAAAGTAGTGGATAGCTCATCAGATGGTGCATTCAAATTGACAAGGCATTCATCATTCTCATGTAGAGATGGAAGATCAGTACCTTTGTCATTACCTCTTATGATCAACTCAGATGATGTAGCCACTCTCGGGGGCAATGTGTCACATGATGGAGGTGATGTAGTCCTGACAACAACGGATGTGGTTGTCATAGTATGCCTAGTAGTTGAAGGAACAATCATATCAACTCTTGGAATGTGCACCGTGCGCTTGTTCTCCTCGTGGCCAACACGTCGTTTTATTTCCTGTTCAGCTTTGCAAGCAAGATGAAACAAATGGTCCATAGGATAACACTCTTCATGAATTAGTATCTCTTGAATATCACGGTTTAATCCTCCCCAAAATCTATGCATAAAATCTTCTTCACTTTCTTCTAAAGAGGAATGCAACAAGGTAGTTTGTAAATCATCATAATATTTTGTTACAGTTTCACTACCTTGTTTTAAGTGTTGCAACTTCTTAATCATGTCACGAGTATAATAAGCAGGGACGAAAGTATGTCGCATGGCAAGTTTCAAATCATCCCAAGTAGTAGGTATATAATCAGGGTGTAACCGACAATATTCACTCCACCAAACCAAAGCATAACCAGTGAAAGAACCAACCGCAACCTTAACCTTTTTATGTTCACCGAAATTATGGGAAGCAAATATATTTTTTATGTCGAACTCCCATTCAATATATAAAGCAGGTTTAAAACGACCATTAAGTGGTGGTATAGATACATTAACCTGATCATGTGCATTTGGATGTTTGTGCACCTCTCGTGACGGTTGTGGTATTTGCAAAGGTGGTGGCACGTCTCCCGCGATCGACAAAGCCCATGAATTGACTCTGGATCCTGTCATGATTAGTAGAACAAGAAACAAAACCCAAAAATAATGTTCCTATAACTACTAGGATGTGGTGGTAAAACGCTCACAGTAAAGCAAATATCAATGTCTTACAAGTTCTTACCATGCAGCAGGCGGTGATCGGCAACCAGCGGTGTCAAGTAACTCCGAATATTGAGTAAAGCGATTGCCAGGGGAGCGTACGTATACACGGTGTAGAAATATGTGGAGCTGGGTTGGCTATATATGGTAGCAAAAGATTAACAATAATCAATTCAAAGATGCAATGTTGAATAAACGCTCAACGACGGTACTGTGCTGGTCCTAGGCTAGACCGGACTAGAGACGTGAGCCTAGAACACTAATGAGGTCACGGCGTAGCACAACTAGCATCAATGAAGGATACTAAGTAGCTCTTGACAGCAAGATATAAGTGAAGATCACAACAGCAGTGGAGATAATGATGAAAAACAACTGCCAAGCAGGATATACAACAACTCTCTCTCCAACTTTCCTCTTGAAAAGTTTGAGACAATTTTTCTGATAAATTCTTTCAAAGAATGCTAGTAACTCAAGCTTTCCAATGCAAAAAGAATCACTCAATTCCGAGTTGATATGAGGAGTCAAAGAAATCTAAAACTGGCCTGAAAAATTGGAACAAGTTGTGTTCACGAACTTCGGAGGGCAAAAAGACCTATTTAGAAGCCGATTTTGAGGTGTCAAATATTGAACTAGTTTCTGCAACTATTTAGATGAGGCTCGTTGCTAGCTTCAATTTGAGTACTCACGGAGCCAAAATGGACTTCGTATGAGGAAGATACACCTGTTTTACTGAACAGTGCGCAAAACAGATTCCAATCCGAATTCAGGTACGAGATTGATTCTAGATAGATCCAATTTTTTTTTCTTCTCTCTTTTTTTTCTCCCCCTTTTTTTTCTTTTTCTTCTCTCTCTTTTTCTTTTTTTTTCTTTCCTTTTTTCTCTTTTTTTCTCTATCTTTTTTTTTCTTTCCAAGACAAACTAGATAAGATGCAGATTGGATCAGGCGAAGATGTGAATGACCTCAACTATGATTATGACAATGAACAGTGCGTAGCACGTGGTGGAAATTAATAGATGGGATGGTGGACAGCGGAAGGGATAATGATGCAGCGGCGGCGTGACTAATGTGAACAGAACTCGAAACTCTAACGGAACTAGACGCTAAGACCAGCAACTGACACGACGATGCAACCGATAATTCAACTATGCAAGCAATGAATAGAAAATTGCAAAGGCTCAGACTGGCTTGGATAAAGGATGAACAGATCTAACTTTTTTTTGTATGGCTTTTTCTTGGACAATAGGTAAGAAAATAAATCTAATCTAGGAAAACTGGCAATTCTCACCGAGCAACCTGAAAACTGATACCACTTGATAGAGGCGAGGGTGTCCCGATCTTTCGATGAGATGATAACTATCGATTTGGTGGAGACGACTTTGACGATCCGACTACAAACGTGCACGACGTTGCGCCTTAGCAATCACTAAACCAATCTCCTGAGGTTACTGACGATGCCGGAAGCACGGTCAGCCTGACCACGAAGGTCTATTCCTGCAAGCAATCGAAGAACAAGCAAGAATATGATAAAGCAATCTGAATATTGCGAATATAGATGAAGTATTGATAAAGGTGGGGATCCGTAAGCGGTCTTGGTCTGGTCGTTGGACACAAACGAAGTACACGAAGTTGCGTTGGCTAACTTTTAACTAAACAAATCCCAAGGAAAAGCTACTAGATGGATCTACTTATATAGGAGCAAGGGGTGGCGGCCAAGGAGGTGGGAGGACGTCCCAAGGCAGCCTAAAACTAAATCTAGGTCGTACAAGGCCAATGGGCCCAAGTGGAGGTGATGTAACACCTTTGGACTTGTAGTTTGACTCGGATTCTGCTGCAGCATCAGATTGTTTCGTCCACAACTCAACTCTCCGGACGAATTTGAAGGTGATTCCAATTGGGTTGGAAAGTGTACAAAATCTAGTTTCCAACAAAAAAAGAATCACCCAATTCGGAGTCCGTATGAAAAACTTGTGTGCGTTTTGAGTCAGGTGTGTCTGTGCAGTCCGAGTCTGAATCCAGAACGTGAGAGACTTGGACTCTATCTTCTCTTGGGCCAAAAGTGACGTGAGAGAACTTTTTGGACAGCAAATAAACATATCTTTCTTCCTTATCTTCATATGTGGATTGTACAAATGTCCCATACACCTGCAATTAGACAAAACACAAAAGTGTGTGAAGTATTTTTGTTCTGGATAACATAAATAGATTATTGAATAGTTTGCACTAGAAATCACCTAACAAATATGCATATATGCAATATTTTTTGTCATATCCAAGGTAGTCATGTCCTCATCATTTAGCGATTGCTAAGGCGCGACGTCCTCGCACGTTCGTAGTCGGATCATCAAAGTCGACTGCCACCAAAGCGATATCCATCATCTCATCGAAAGACGGGACACCTTTGCCTCTATCACCTTAGGGCGTCGTTTAGACTTTGGGTTTTGTTTACATTAAAAGTTCGCCATAGCTGCAACTTCGCGTACTTCGTTTGTGTCCAACGACCAGACCAAGACGTCACAGAACCCCGCCTTGATCAATAAAGATTTCATCCTATATTCGCAATATCCCGATTGCAATCTCAGTTTCTTGCTTGTTCTTCGTTTGCTCGCAGGAAACAGACCCTCGTGGCCAGGTTGATCGTGCTCCGGCGTGGTCAATAACCCTCGGAAGTTGGTTTAGCGATTGCTAACGCGCGACGTCTCGCACGTTCGTAGTCGGATCGTCAAGGTCGACTCCCACAGAAAACGATAGCCACCATCTCATCGAAACATCGGGACACCTTAGCCGCTATCAAGATCACATATAGCGAGGCCAACCACAAAAGGTGGGAAAGAAGATTATCAAGACACGACTATTGACTTGATGACACAACAATGCGTTTTGTGACATCTGCCCAAGGGGACTCACTTTGAGAGGATAACTAAAATTTACCGGGGCTTCCACTTAGTTCTACAAGGTATCCACATGAACATTCAACGTAAGTCAAAGATGATCAACACAAGTCAAGGACAGTCAACGAGAGTCCAAGAAAACCACTATGGTAAAAAAAGTCAAAAGAATATGAGGGAATAAGAAAATCTAGTGTTAGATGATGAACTAGCTATTTCTTATTCATGAATGCGGGAGAATGATTGTCCCAGCATGATCCATAAACACCCCCGCCTTTGACTAGTATTCGTAGAACCATGGAACATTTATTATCCATGTATCCCTCCAACCTAAAACCTTCAAGGGTAGCCTTGGTTATTTGTCAAGAATCAAGGCTATAAATAGTCACCCCAAGGGTATGTACTCTCATTCAATACCACTTGAATAAACCCAATAGGAGATCCACATGCCCCCCTTAGGACCAATGTTCATGGATGTCGGGTTTCGGACTCCAAGGGACCTTGTGAGACTCGGACCATGGGGAGTCTTGAGACTTCGTAAGACGCATTTTTTAAATGTCCCATGCAATGAGTACTTATCATGACGTCTCTCCTCCTCACAAAGGTCGCAGGTTGCGCTCGCATGAAGTGATTATACCTATTTACAAAACATTATTGTGTCACTTTGTCGATGTATGATGACCTTAATTAGCTATAATATTGTTTCCATTGCAACAACAATTAATATGATTATTTGTTGGAATTCGATCTATGAAATGCTTGAGGATTATGTATACTTTAAATGCCTCTTTTTTATTTGCTAGGGGAGGTAACATATTCAAATCACCTATCTTGTGAACTCCTGGTTAATGGGATAAGCTTTCCACCATGCTTAGTTTTGTAAGACTTCCTATGATTTCACATTGGTATTTTTCGATGCAAAGTATCTAATTTCCAATAGGTACCTCAACTTTGTGTTTCATGGTGAATGCACACTTATAGCAGGCACATGTTGTCGAGTAAATTTCATGGCTCTAATGTTGGGTGATATGAAACAGAAGTTTGGAAAATCTTACCTTGATTATAGTGTGTTCTTTTGTGTGTTATTGTTCTTGATTTGCATTATAAAGTAGGATTTATAAGAATGTAGGATTTATAAGAATTTGCAATAACAAATTGCACTAACCTGGAGAAGCCCAACATCGGGTTCATGACGATAGATATACTTTGGTCAATCTTTTTAATGAGTGCAAAGGCTTTGGTGTTAGGAATTGTTCATCCAATAGGGTCGGTCATTGCACTTGTGGAGGTGAGGTAGACATCTTCATTGATTACTTTCATGAGCACTAGCCAAATGCATAAACTCAATTCGTAGTTCTAGAGTATTTGAGCATTCTAGAGTATTAGACTAAGTCGTCTATGAGATATCTCGAGCTAGCGTTTACGGCTGGTGGTATTCTTGTTGTCCCCGCCCAGAGTGTTGCTTCCGAGTTAACTCTAATTATGAGCCAAAAAAGTGATTTGCTATTACGTCTGGTTGATTGCTATATACTTGTATACTAAACATTATAGAAGCTGAAATAATGGAAAGCAAAATCTTTAAAGGTCCCTTCTAAAGTTGATGACCAATTATTTTCTAAATTTAACTAATAACTACTAAATTAAATGCTATAACTTATTGTTTGTTAATATGTTTATATTTCTGTACTAACTAAATTTCATCTCCTAAATATTTTATCTTGGAACTGGTGCAAATGTGTGATCTTGTAACTAGCCACTGAGGTTGGAGGCTGATGGTCGTGAAGTTTGATGTTTTAATTGTTGTGAACATGAAAACATCAAAGATGCATGGGAACTTCAATGTGCGTAATGACAATGTTTGAGCTACTTTTGTTTTATAATGTGGAAGAGGTAGACATCAAGCTTGTAGTGCTGAGATTGAAGTTCTATCGGGTACGCTTGTGTTGCAACTTGGAATTTGGTTGCATATAGTTGGTTTAACTTGTTATGGTGTTAAAGACATCAAGTTTATGTGCGTGGGATAATGTTATGCTTTTCTGTTTGCACCTTTTTTTTCTCAAATACACATGAGTGTGTGTATCCTTTTATAAAGAAGAAGGGGGGAAAATCTTTCCATCAGTTTACAACAACGATTGTTAGACGGCTCTCTCCTACCACCTCCGCCAACATCCGCCTACACATAGAGAAACTACTCACCCACTACCCACCTTG
Organism: Triticum dicoccoides; assembly: GCF_002162155.2. Lineage (NCBI taxonomy): Eukaryota > Viridiplantae > Streptophyta > Magnoliopsida > Poales > Poaceae > Triticum > Triticum dicoccoides. Next base: position 161,333 of record NW_021314747.1, on the reverse strand, counting down.
CTAGTCCAAACTCCGTCTAGATCCCCTCCTAGAAGCCCTGCTTGCCTCCATATCCTGGCCTCGCTATAGAACTGTCGCATGACATGGGTAGTGGAGGGTACAACGCCGTTGAACACAATATCATTTCGGTTCTTCCAGATGACCCACATGCCTAGAAGACACAGTGCTCGCATGGTTCGCCATTGTTCTGTGTGTTGCTCTTGTCTAATGCACCATGAGCCTAACGTATCGTCGGCCATGCGCGCGATTGGTGGGCACCGTCTCCGGAGCGGAGGACGGTGCGTGGAGTGGCCACTGGAGCGGGAGCGGCTATCGGTGCGCCGCGTGGCTAGGGACAGGAAGAGGGAATCAAACAAAAAGTAAGTACGTACTTGTGATGATGTTGATAGACTAACAAATTATCCCCTGTGTTCGCACTTAGAACAGTTGTCTGATGCACATGCTTGTTGAGCCGTGAATACATGCATGTTGAATATGTTGTTGTTCTTTTATTTGAATCTTTCTTGCTGACCTCCTTTTTAGATCGCCGAATGTTCTACTATAGTGATGATTCTGTCGCAACCAACAGGCTTTGGGTCGGGCCTTGGGCTTTATGATGGGCTTGTGTTTTAGTAAAGGAAAATGTTTATTCTAAACCAGATGATTTTCTCGCCCGTCAAACCGCCTGCTCTGGTTGACACGTGTTCTCTGCGGGTCCCGTCCACTTCATCCCCACCGAGCCTTATCCCCTCAGCCTTATCCTCTTCCCAGGATCCAGCCACAACTCATCTTCTTCCTCTCGCCTTTCCTATTGATCCGGGACAAAGCAGAGCCACACCACCGAAGGCCTGCTCCCCCGCTCTCCAACCCACACCAGGGACTGTAAGCTCGTCGCCCCAAGCCCACTGCAATCCAACACAGTAGCCACCAACTGCTACAGGTAATTATTTTGCCGCGGTGCCGCCTCTTGCAGCGGCGACCGTGCATGACGCACACCGTTGCAACGTCCAGGGAGAAGCATGCTTTTGCAAGGGGCACACTGCAACATGGGGCCAGCTGCGAGGGGTGGGGGTCGCCGTTCGCAGCTGCTGCCATGGAGCATCTGGAAGCACCGCCGAGAGTCGCTGGTGCAGCGAGGCAACACTCACCGGAGCCAACCGGTATTGCGATGCAGAACTCTAGCCGCTGCAAATTGGAGGGGGCGTGACGCGTAGGGCATAGGTGTTGTGGTGCAAACTCGTCGACGCGCTGATGCTGGGATGCAGCCTCATCGGTGTTGCCGGTGCTGCAAGTCGCGTGTGGTGAAGCTGCAATGGAGCACTCGCCGGTGGTGGAGCTGCAATGGAGCGCTCGCTGGCAGCAACCCTATGCTCCGATGCAGCATTTGCTTGGGGCGGCTCACAGATGAGGACATCAATACCATTATCACACCCACAGCCCCTGCTGCTATACATACTGGACCGATTACTAGAGCTCGCGCACTCCAATTAAATTATCAGGTACTTTCATTTCTTGGTAACGATTCTAATGTTCATGAGAATATGATGCTGCCTAAATTGGATACATTTGTTTTGCTTACAAATGAAGGGCCTAGCTTGGACAAGAATGATGAACCTTGGAGCAAGTTCAAGCATGGAGATGATGGCATGCGCAAGGGGAACAAGAACGGAGTTACAAGTGATGATTCCAGGACTCTGAAGCCACCATAATGAGTCCATGAAGCATGGGACGAAATATACAAGATGCCACTTCATAAATTTCGCCCAGAGGCTATTTTAGGTGCTGCGTCACCTTATTATTGGGCCAGGCCCATGTATTTTCAATTACTTAAGTATAGGCTGTTTTTAGAGTCCGTATGTGTGGGGAAACAAGAGTTAGGGTTGGTTTCGGACCCCTCCACCAAGGGCCACGAAATTCCCCCTCTCTCCTCCATATATACAGCCCTTTGGCATCGTTTAGGCTTTGGGTTTTGTTTAGATTAAAAGTTCGCCATAGTTGCAACTTCGCGTACTTCGTTTGTGTTCAACGGGCAGACCAAGGCGTCACAGAACCCCACCTTGATCAATAAAGCTTTCATCTTATATTCGCAATATCCAGATTGCAATCTCAGTTTCTTGCTTGTTCTTCGTTTGCTTGCAGGAAACAGACCCTCGTGGTCAGGTTGATCATGCTCCGGCGTGGTCAATAACCCTTGGAAGTTGGTTTAGCGATTGCTAAGGCACGACGTCTCGCACGTTCGTAGTCGGATCGTCAAGGTCGACTCCCACATAAAACGACAGCCACCATCTCATCGAAAGATCGGGACACCTTTGCCTCTATCAAGTTGTATCAGATTTTCAGGTTGCTCAGTGAGATTTTATAGTTTTTCGTAGTTTAGGTCGAGTCTATTCTTCGTACCTATAGTCCACGAAAAAGCCAAAAAAATTAGGGTTAGTTCATCCTATCCGAACCAATCTGAGCCTTTGCATAATCTTTTCTGTATTTGCTTTGTTGAATTTGCGGTTGCATCGTCGTGTCAAGTTGCTGGTCTTAGCATCTAGTCCTTTAGAGTTTCGAGTTCTGTTCACAGGTTGTCACGTCGCCGCTGCCATATATCACCACCGCATCATCATCATGGCTGCTGCCATATACCACCACCACACCAACTTCATCGTCGCTGCCATATTCACCACCAATCCAAGTCCATATACGCCACCACATATCCGCCGCCATCACGCCAATCCGAGTTCACCTGCAACATATATCCGCCACCAGTCCGATTTCCACCAGATTCATCACCGCCACCAGTCCGAGATTCCACCAGATTCATCTCCGCCACCAGTCCGAGTCCAGTAATTGTTGCATTGTTTTTGAGTTCCAGATCACGCCATACTCCGAGTCGTGACAGAGTAGGACTCCCGAGATTCCGTGCTACCCGCAGAAGAAAAATAGTTCCAAACTAAAAAAAACAAAGTCCGGAAAATTTTGGCTAGGAAGTTTTTAGACCATTTGTAGACTTTTTCGAAAAAAATTTGTTGCGGAGCAAAAAAAACAAAAAAAAAAGAGGAAAAAAGTGCAAAAAAAGTGAAAAAAGGAAAAAAAAAATTAGAGTGTGCTCCTCCATTGTTTACGTGCAGCGCCGTGATTTTGTTAGTGTTCTAGGCTCGCGTCTCTAGCACGGTCTAGCCTAGGACCAGCACAGTACCGTCGTTGAGCGTTTATTCAACTTTGCATCTCTGAATTGATTATTGCTGACCCATTTTGCTACCATATTATAAGACTTCCCAGCTCCACATACATCTACGTCGTGCGTTTGACACTCCCTGGTAATCGCTCTATCCATGCTTTGAGAGTTTTGACTACGACAGTTGCCGATCACCACCACCACCTCTGCTGCTGGGTAAGAACTGGTAAGAATTTGAGATTTGCTTGACAGATTTGTGACACCACCACCACCTCTTGTTAGTAGTCTGTAGGATCATATTCTTGTGTGTTTCTATTGTTGCTAACCATGGCAGGATCACGAGCCAACGAGACTGACTGGTAGAACATGATGAATAAGGAGTTGCATGATAAATTTCAGCAAATGATGAGTGGACAGGTGCAAGATGTGCTAAACAGATTTGAAGAGGCCATGGAGAAGATAGATGGCATGGAGAAGACGTTCGAAACAAAGCTCGATAACAGGTTTAATGAATTGCTCGCGCGTCTTCCACCACCACCACCGGCTGCACCTAACGCACCTCTACAACAACAACAACCACGACTACCTACACATCGTGAAACAGCCCTCCGCCGAGCGAGACGTCTCCCTCTTGCACCTGGCCAAGCTGTTGGTGTTGTTGTTGATACTTCTGTGGCTCCTGCTGCTGATGCTGAGGAGTATGATTTTGCCGGAGATTACAAGGATGAGGTTGATCAAAATCAGAACTACGTGCCACCACCAGCACAGCAGCCACCAGGGCATCCACATGCAAATAATGGCAGTGGTAGGGCTCACCCTCAGGTACGAGAACATGACCATTTCCCTAAACTAAAATTGAATATTCCACCATTTGAGGGTAGATATGTTCCTGATATATATGTTACTTGGGAGTTAGAAACTGAACAACGATTTACATGTTTACAATATCCCGAGGAGAGACGTGTTCCTGCTGCTGTTTGTGCATTCACTAGTTTTGCATGTGTTTGGTGGTCTGAGCATTGTATATTATATCCTATTCCAGCTACTTGGGCTGCTTTGAAAACTGTTATGCGTACTCGTTGGGTTCCACCATATTATCAATGTGAATTACTTCAAAAATTGCAGCGTTTAAGACAAGGAAAAAATTCTGTAGAAGAATATTATCAGGAATTACAAACTGGCATGATTAGATGTGGTATTGTTCAGGAGAATGAAGCTATGCTTGCACGTTTTATGGGTGGATTAAATAGAGAGATTCAGACCATCCTAGAGTATAAGGAGTATAATAATATCACTCGTTTATTCCATCTTGCTTGTAAAGCTGAACGTGAAGTGCAGGATCGACAGGCATTGGCGCGAACTTACTTTTCTGCAGGTCGATCTTCATCATGGACACCACGTGCATCCTCTACTTCCACTCCACCAGCACCTCCATCAGGTGCCACCTCCAGCCGTGATACAAGAAAGCAGGCACAACCACCACTATCTGCCAAGAGCACACCTTCTGGGCCTGCAAAGAGCTCTTCTTCTTCCATGGCATCAATAGGGCACACAAGTGATATTATTTGTCGTCGTTGTAAGGGAAGAGGACATTTTGCGAGAGAATGCCCATCTAAGCGTGTGATGATTGTTACTGAGGATGGTGGGTATGAGTCCGCTAGTGACTATGATGAGGAGACTTTGGCTCTTATTACACGTGACGAACACGGTGGAGACGATTCTGATCATGAGACGCAATACATGGTTCCTGAAGATGCTGACAGGTATGAATGTTTAGTTGCTCAACATGTTTTGAGTGTGCAGGTTACACGAGCTGAGCAAAATCAGAGGCATAATTTGTTCCATACAAAGGGAGTTGTGAAGGAACGTTCTGTTCGCTTGATCATAGATGGAGGGAGCTGCAATAACTTGGCTGGCATGGAGATGGTGGAGAAGCTATCTCTCACCACAAGACCACATCCACATCCTGACTACATCCAATGGTTCAACAACAGCGGCAAGGTTAAGGTAACACGTACTGTTCGTGTGCATTTTAGTATCTCTACATATGCTGATTATGTTGATTGTGATGTGGTACCTATGCAAGCATGTTCCTTATTACTTAGTAGACCATGGCAATTTGATAAAAATTCTATACACCATGGTAGAAACAATTAGTATACTCTTGTTCATAACGATAAAAATATTACTTTGCTTCCTATGACTCCTTATTCCATTTTGAAAGATGATATTAATAGAGCTAATAAAGCAAAACAGGAGACAAATAAGAGTGAAAATCAGATTGTGGCAAAAGAATTTGAGCACCAAATGAAGCCTAATAATAAACCATCTACTGTTGTTTCTGAAATTAAATTGAAAAGTGCATGTTTACTTGCCACCAAATCTGATATTGATGAGCTAGATTTTAGAAAATCGGTTTGCTATGCTTTTGTGTGCAAAGAGGCATTATTTTCATTCGAGGACGTGCCTTCCTCTTTGCCCCCTGCTGTCACTAACATTTTGCAGGAGTTCGCTGACGTCTTTCCACAAGACGTGCCATCGGGATTACCACCTATTCGAGGGATTGAGCATCAAATTGACTTAATTCCCGGTGCTTTGCTACCCAACCATGCACCATACCGTACCAATCCAGAGGAGACGAAGGAGATTATGCGTCAAGTACAAGAACTGCTCGACAAAGGTTATATACGTGAATCCCTTAGTCCTTGTGCTGTTCCTATCATTTTAGTGCCGAAAAAGGATGGTACGTCGCGTATGTGCGTTGATTGTAGAGGCATTAATAATATTACTATTTGTTATCGTCATCCTATTCCTAGGCTAGATGATATGCTTGATGAATTGAGTGGCTCTACAATATTCTCCAAAGTTGATTTGCGTAGTGGATACCATCAAATTCGTATGAAATTGGGAGATGAATGGAAAACAGCATTTAAAACTAAGTTTGGATTATATGAGTGGTTAGTCATGCCTTTTGGGTTAACTAATGCACCTAGTACTTTCATGAGGTTAATGAATGAAGTTTTACGTGCTTTCATTGAACAATTTGTGGTAGTTTACTTTGATGACATATTGATTTATAGCAAATCTTTGGAGGAACATTTGGAACATTTACGTGCTGTTTTTATTGCTCTACATGATGCACGTTTGTTTGGAAACCTTGGAAAGTTCACCTTTTGCACCGACCGAGTATCTTTTCTTGGCTATGTTGTTACTCCAGATGGAATTGAAGTTGATAAAGCCAAGATTGAAGCTATTGAGAGTTGGCCGCAGCCCAAAACGGTCACACAAGTGAGGAGTTTCCTTGGCCTCGCTAGTTTCTATAGGCGTTTTGTGAGAGGCTTCAGCACCATTGCTGCACCTCTCAATGAGCTTACAAAGAAGGATGTGCCTTTTGTTTGTGATACCGTACAGGAAGAAGCCTTCACGGTATTGAAAGATAAGTTGACACATGCTCCTTTACTCCAACTGATGAGGACATAACTACCTTGGATACGACCAAAAATATTGCATACATGCATATTTGTCAGGTGATTTCTAATGCAAACTATTCAATAATCTATTTATGTTATCCAGAACAAAAATACTTCACACACTTTTGTGTTTTGTCTAATTGCAGGTGTATGGGACATTTTTACAATCCACATATGAAGATAAGGGAAAAGGAGAAGTTTAAGTTGTGTTCAAAAAGTCCTCTCACGTCACTTTTGGGGCAAGAGAAGATAGAGTCCAAGTCTCTCACGTTCTGAATTCAGATTCGGACTGCACAGACATACCTGACTCAAAACGCCAACAACTTTTTCATACGGACTCCGAATTGGGTGATTCTTTTTTTGTTGGAAACTAGATTTCGTGTTATTTCCAACCCAATTGGACTCACCTTCAAATTCTTCCGGAGCGTTGAGTTACGGACGAAACAATCTGACGTTGCAGCAGAATCCGAGTCAAACTACAAGCCCAAAGATGTTGCATCATCTCCACTTGGGCCCATGAGCCTTGTATGACCTAGGGTTAGTTTTAGGCTGCCTTGGGACGTCCTCCCACCTCCTTGGCCGCCACCCCTTGCTCCTATATAAGTAGATCCATCTAGTAGCTTTTTCCTTGGGTTTTGTTTAGATTAAAAGTTCGCCATAGCTGCAACTTCGCGTACTTCGTTTGTGTCCAACGACCAGACCAAGACGTCACAGAACCCCACCTTGATCAATAAAGCTTTCATCTTATATTCGCAATATCCAGATTGCAATCTCAGTTTCTTGCTTGTTCTTCGTTTGCTCGCAGGAAACAGACCCTCGTGGTCAGGTTGATCGTGCTCCGGCGTGGTCAATAACCCTCGGAAGTTGGTTTAGCAATTGCTAAGGCGCGACGTCTCGCACGTTCGTAGTCGGATCGTCAAAGTCGACTCCCACAGAAAACGATAGCCACCATCTCATCAAAACATCGGGACACCTTAGCCTCTATCAAGTGGTGGTTTGAACCATAATATTCAGGCAAGATTTCAGTATATTCCTCATTGCATTACTGGTATGTATGTCCGTGCCTGTACCTTTGAGAGACAGATATAGGAGGATGCATTAGGTGACTACAACAACTACTATTCCAGTTCATGCTCACCACCGCCGGTGGGTTCCTCCATCATTGCACCTCGGATTATGAGCGCGCTCATCATCTCAAGGGTATGGTACATTGTCAACGTCCGTACCTACATCAGCTACATCTTTGCCACAAGGTAACAGTAAAGGTATTGATGATATAATTTCACATGAGAATGATGCATGCCTAGTTAACTTGAATGCGTCATGTACTGAGTTACCTATTGATTTGAGCACACCACCTATTTTAGAGAATCTTGTTACTGTCATGAATGCGTCATGTGATCAAACAACTGAAATATCAACAATTTTGAGTGCACCCATTGAATTAACTGTTGATGCAAAAGAACTAATGTTTAATCATTTTGATATGGCCTCCAATCTTGGTGATGATTCTGTGTCCAATGACTTATTGCATGTTTGCTTATTTAAGCATGTTGTAGCATGTAAATTTGATGCAAGTAAGGTTTATTCACCAAAGTTGGGATGGTTTAATGATGAACATTGCGAATCTTTTGAAATGAATAAGAGCTTCACTTATATGTGCAAACTGAGTTCTAATATTTTCATGCCTTCTACTTCTTGTGATAATTTTTTGGCTTTAGTTTTTATGAACTATGAAAGTTACTCATGTATACATGTGTCATACGTGCAAAAATCAAAGGAAGTTAAACTGGACGACATATACATATACAACATGTACACCTTGTCTCTTTTGTTAGCCACATTTCAGATTAAGTAACGCCGAGGACGGCTTTGTTTTCATAAAGGGGAGGATGAGGAGGACATGACTACCTTGGATACGACCAAAAATATTGCATACATGCATACTTGTCAGGTGATTTCTAATGCAAACTATTCAATAATCTATTTATGTTATCCAGAACAAAAATACTTCACACACTTTTGTGTTTTGTCTAATTGCAGGTGTATGGGACATTTTTACAATCCACATATGAAGATAAGGGAAAAGGAGAAGTTTAATTTGTGTTCAAAAAGTCCTCTCACGTCACTTTTGGGGCAAGAGAAGATAGAGTCCAAGTCTCTCACGTTCTGGATTCAGATTCGGACTGCACAGACATACCTGAATCAAAACGCCAACAACTTTTTCATACGGACTCCGAATTGGGTGATTCTTTTTTTGTTGGAAACTAGATTTCGTGTTCTTTCCAACCCAATTGGATTCACCTTCAAATTCAGTCGGAGCGTTGAGTTACGGACGAAACAATCTGATGTTGTAGCAGAATCCGAGTCAAACTACAAGCCCAAAGGTGTTGCATCATCTCCACTTGGGCCCATGAGCCTTGTATGACCTAGGGTTAGTTTTAGGATGCTTGGGACGTCCTCCCACCTCCTTGGCCGCCACCCCTTGGAACAAGTTCGTTCTTAACGATGGATTTGTGTATCGTGCTAACAAGCTATGCATTCCAGCTAGCTCCGTTCGTCTTTTGTTGTTGCAGGAGGCACATGGAGGAGGATTAATGGGACACTTTGGCGTCAAGAAGACGGACGATATACTTGCTACACATTTCTTTTGGCTAAAGATGAGACGGGATGTTGAGCGTTTTGTTGCTCGCTGCACTGCATGTCAAAGAGCTAAGTCACGACTCAATCCTCATGGTTTATATATGCCTTTGCCTGTACCTAGTGTTCCTTGGGAGGATATATCTATGGACTTTGTTTTAGGTTTACCTCGAACAAAGAAGGGGAGGGATAGCATATTTGTTGTCGTGGATAGGTTCTTGAAAATGGCACACTTTATACCATGTCATAAAAGCGATGATGCTGTTAATGTTGCTGATTTGTTCTTTCGTGAAATTATTTGCTTGCATGGTGTGTCAGATCGTCATACTAAATTTCTTAGCCACTTTTGGAGATGTTTATGGGCTAAGTTGGGGACTAAGCTACTTTTTAGTACTACTTGTTACCCCCAAACTGATGGACAAACTGAAGTAGTCAATAGAACATTGTCTACTATGCTTAGGGCAGTTTTGAAGAATAGCAAGAAAATGTGGGAAGAATGCTTGCCTCATATTGAATTTTCTTATAATCGTTCATTGCATTCTACTACTAAGATGTGCCCTTTTGAAATTGTGTATGGTTTCCTACCTCGTGCACCTATTGATTTATTGCCTCTTCCATCTTCAAAGAAGGTTAATTTTGATGCTAAAGAACGTTCTGAATTGATTTTAAAAATGCATGAGTTAACTAAGGAAAACATTGAGCGTATGAATGCTAAATATAAACTTGCTGGAGATAAGGGTAGAAAACATGTTGTGTTTGCGCCTGGAGATCTTGTTTGGTTACATTTGCGTAAAGATAGATTTCCTAATCTGCGCAAATCAAAGCTAATGCCACGTGCTGATGGTCCTTTTAAGGTGTTAGAGAAAATAAATGATAATGCATATAAACTTGAGCTACCTGTAGATTTTGGGGTTAGTCCCACTTTTAACATTGCAGATTTGAAGCCTTATTTGGGTGAGGAAGATGCGCTTCCGTCGAGGACGACTTCATTTCAAGAAGGGAAGGATGATGAGGACATCAATACCATTGTTACACCCACAGCCCCTACTGTTACATATACTGGACCAATTACTAGAGCTCGCGCACGCCAATTAAATTACCAGGTACTTTCATTTCTTGGTAATGATTCTAATGTTCATGAGATTATGATGCTGCCTAAATTGGATACATTTGTTTTGCTTACAAATGAAGGGCCTAGCTTGGAGAAGGATAAACATTGGAGCAAGAACACACATGGAGTTGATGGCATGCGCAAGGGGATCAAGAACGGAGTTACAAGTGAGGATTTCAAGACTTTAAAGCCGCCATAAGGAGTGCATGAAGCCTTGGACGAAATATACAAGATGCCACTTCATAATATTCGTCCATAGGCTATTCTAGGTGCTACGTCACCTTATTAATGGGCCAGGCCCATGTAATTTCGAAATACTTAAGTATAGGCTATTTTTAGAGTCCGTATGTGTGGGGAAACAAGAGTTAGGGTTGGTTTCGGACCCCACCCTCAAGGGCCACGAAATTCCCCCCTCTTCCTCCATATATACAGCCCTTAGGGCGTCGTTTAGACTTTGGGTTTTGTTTAAATTAAAAGTTCGCCATAGCTGCAACTTCGCGTACTTCGTTTGTGTGCAACGACCAGACCAAGACGTCACAGAACCCCGCCTTGATCAATAAAGCTTTCATCCTATATTCGCAATATCCCGATTGCAATCTCAGTTTCTTGCTTGTTCTTCATTTGCTCGCAGGAAACAGACCCTCGTGGTCAGGTTGATCGTGCTCCGGCGTGGTCAATAACCCTCGGAAGTTGGTTTAGCGATTGCTAAGGCGGGACGTCTCGCACGTTCGTAGTCGGATCGTCAAGGTCGACTCCCACAGAAAACGATAGCCACCATCTCATCGAAACATCGGGACACCTTAGCCCCTATCAGAGGCTATTTTAGGTGCTGCGTCACCTTATTATTGGGCCAGACCCATGTATTTTCGAAGTACTTAAGTATAGGCTGTTTTTAGAGTCCGTATGTGTGGGGAAACAAGAGTTAGGGTTGATTTCGGACCCCTCCACCAAGGGCCACGAAATTCCCCCTCTCTCCTCCATATATACAGCCCGTAGGGCATCGTTTAGGCTTTGGGTTTTGTTTAGATTAAAAGTTCACCATAGCTGCAACTTCGCGTACTTCGTTTGTGTCCAACAACCAGGCCAATGCGTCACAGAACCCCACCTTGATCAATAAAGCTTTCATCTTATATTCGCAATATCCAGATTGCAATCTCAGTTTCTGATAGAGGCAAAGGTGTCCCGTCTTTCGATGAGATGATGGATATCGCTTTGGTGGCAGTTGACTTTGACGATCTGACTACGAACGTGCGAGGACGTCACACCTTAGCAATCGCTAAACCAACTCCGAGAGGTTATTGACCACGCCGGAGCACGATCAACCTGACCACGAGGGTCTGTTTCCTGCGAGCAAACGAAGAACAAGCAAGAAACTGAGATTGCAATCTGGATATTGCGAATATAAGATGAAAGCTTTATTGATCAAGGTGGGGTTCTGTGACGCCTTTGTCTGGTCGTTGAACACAAACGAAGTACGCGAAGTTGCAGCTATGGCGAACTTTTAATCTAAACAAAACCCAAAGTCTAAACGGTGCCCTAAGGGCTGTATATATGGAGGAAGAGAGGGGGAATTTCGTGGCCCTTGGTGGAGGGGTCCGAAATCAACCCTATCTCTTGTTTCCCCACACATACGGACTCTAAAAATAGCCTATACTTATGTATTTCAAAATTACATGTGCCTGGCCCAATAAAAAGGTGACGCAGCACCTATAATAGCCTCGGGACGAAATTTATGAAGTGGCATCTTGTATATTTCGTCCAAGGCTTCATGCACCCATTATGGTGGCTTCAAAGTCCTGAAATCATCACTTGTAACTCCGTTCTTGTTCCCCTTGCGCATGGCATCATCTCCATGCTTGTTCTTGCTCCAATGTTCATCCTTCTCCAAGCTAGGCCCTTCATTTGTAAGCAAAACAAATGTATCCAATTTAGGCAGCATCATATTCTAATGAACATTAGAATCATTACCAAGAAACGAAAGTACCTGATAATTTAATTGGCGTGCGCGAGCTCTAGTAATTGGTCCCGTATATGTAGCAGTAGGGGCTGTGGGTGTAACAATGGTATTGATGTCCTCATCATCCTCCCCTTCTTGAAATGAAGTCGTCCTCGACGGAAACTCATCTTCCTCACCCAAATAAGGCTTCAAATCTGCAATGTTAAAAGTGGGACTAACCCCAAAATCTGCAGGCAGCTCAAGTTTATATGCATTCTCATTTATTTTCTCTAACACCTTAAAGGGACCATCAGCACGTGGCATTAGCTTTGATTTGCGCAAATCAGGAAATCTATCCTTACGCAAATGTAACCAAACAAAATCTCCAGGTGCAAACACAACATGTTTTCTACCCTTATCTCCAGCAAGTTTATATTTAGCATTCATACGCTCAATGTTTTCCTTAGTTAACTCATGCATTTTTAAAATCAATTCAGCACGTTGTTTAGCATCAATATTAACCTTCTCCGAAGATGGAAGAGGCAACAAATCAATAGGTGCACGAGGTAGGAAACCATACACAACTTCAAAAGGGCACATCTTAGTAGTAGAATGCAATGAACGATTATAAGCAAATTCAATATGAGGCAAGCATTCCTCCCACATTTTCTTATTATTCTTCAAAACAGCCCTAAGCATAGTAGACAACGTTCTATTGACTACTTCAGTTTGTCCATCAGTTTGGGGGTGACAAGTAGTACTAAAAAGCAGTTTAGTCCCCAACTTAGCCCATAAACATCTCCAAAAGTGGCTAAGAAATTTAGTATCACGATCTGAAACAATAGTATTTGGCACACCATGCAAGCGAATAATTTCACGAAAGAACAAATCAGCAACATTAACAGCATCATCGCTTTTATGACATGGTATAAGGTGTGCCATTTTCGAGAATCTATCCACGATAACAAATATGCTATCCCTCCCCTTCTTTGTTTGAGGTAAACCTAAAACAAAGTCCATAGATATATCCTCCCAAGGAACACTAGGTACAGGCAAAGGCATATATAAACCATGAGGATTGAGTCGTGACTTAGCTTTTTGACATGTAGTGCATCGAGCAATCAAACGCTCAACATCCCGTCTCATCTTTGGCCAAAAGAAATGTGTAGCAAGTACGTCCTCCGTCTTCTTCATGCCAAAGTGTCCCATTAATCCTCCTCCATGCGCCTCCTGCAACAACAAAAGACGAACGGAGCTAGCTGGAATGCATAGCTTGTTAGCACGAAACACAAATCCATCGTTAACGACGAACTTGTTCCACATTCTTCCTTCTTTACAATTCTGCATTACATCTTTAAAATCAGCATCATGCACATATTGATCTTTGATGGTCTCCAAACCAAATATTTTGAAGTCAAGTTGTGAGAGCATAGTATAGCGGCGAGACAATGCATCAGCAATAACATTTTCTTTTCCCTTCTTGTGTTTAATGACATAAGGAAAAGTCTCAATGAATTCAACCCATTTAGCATGTCTACGATTCAGTTTAGCTTGACTTTTAATATGTTTCAAAGATTCATGATTAGAATGTATAACAAATTCTTTGGGCCATAAATAATGTTGCCATGTTTCTAAAGTCCGAACAAGAGCATATAATTCTTTATCATAAGTAGAATAATTCAGACTAGGCCCACTCAATTTTTCAGAAAAGTATGCAACAGGTTTGCCATCTTGTAATAACACACCGCCTAATCCAATTCCACTAGCATCACATTCAAGCTCAAAAGTCTTATTAAAATCAGGAAGTTGGAGTAAAGGAGCATGTGTCAACTTATCTTTCAATACCGAGAAGGCTTCTTCCTGTGCGGTACCCCAAAGAAAAGGCACATTTTTCTTTGTAAGCTCATTGAGAGGTGCAGCAATGGTGCTGAAATCTCTCACAAAACGCCTATAGAATCCAGCGAGGCCAAGAAAACTCCTCCCTTGTGTGACCGTTTTGGGTTGCGGCCAACTCTCAATAGCTTCAATCTTGGCTTTATCAACTTCAATTCCCTGTGGAGTAACAACATAGCCAAGAAAAGATACTCGGTCGGTGCAAAAGGTGCACTTCCCAAGGTTACCAAACAAACGTGCATCACGTACAGCAATAAAAACAGCACGTAAATGTTCCAAATGTTCTTCCAAAGATCTGCTATAAATCAATATGTCATCAAAGTAAACTACCACAAATCGTCCAATGAAAGCACGTAAAACTTCGTTCATTAATCTCATGAAAGTACTAGGTGCATTAGTTAACCCAAAAGGCATGACTAACCACTCGTATAATCCAAACTTAGTTTTGACCAAAAGGCATGACTAACCACTCATATAATCCAAACTTAGTTTTGAATGCCATTCATCTCCCAATTTCATACGAATTTGATGGTATCCACTACGCAAATCAACTTTGGAGAATATTGTAGAGCCACTCAATTCATCAAGCATATCATCTAGCCTAGGAATAGGATGACGATAACGAATAGTAATATTATTAATGCCTCTACAATCAACACACATACGTGATGTACCATCCTTTTTCGGCACTAGAATAATAGGAACAGCACAAGGACTAAGGGATTCGCGTATATAACCTTTGTCGAGAAGCTCTTGTACTTGACGCATAATCTCCTTCGTCTCCTCTGGATTGGTACGGTATGGTGCACGGTTTGGCAGTGAAGCACCGGGAATTAAGTCAATTTGATGCTCAATCCCTCGAATAGGCGGTAATCCCGGTGGCACGTCTTGTGGAAAGATGTCAGCGAACTCCTGCAAAATGTTAGTGACAGCAGGAGGCAAAGAGGAAGGCACGTCCTCGAATGAAAATAATGCCTCTTTGCACACAAAAGCATAGCAAACAGATTTGCTGAAATCTATGAAAGAGGCGGAGGTGTCCCGTCTTTCGATGAGATGGTGGATTTCGCTTTGGTGGAAGTCGACTTTGACGATCCGACTACGAACGTGCGAGGACGTCGCGCCTTAGCAATCGCTAAACCAACTCCGAGAGGTTATTGACCACGCCGGAGCACGATCAACCTGACCACGAGGGTCTGTTTCCTGCGAGCAAACGAAGAACAAGCAAGAAACTAAGATTGCAATCTGGATATTGCGAATATAAGATGAAAGCTTTATTGATTAAGGTGGGGTTCTGTGACGCCTTTGTCTGGTCGTTGAACACAAACGAAGTACGCGAAGTTGCAGCTATGGCGAACTTTTAATCTAAACAAAACCCAAAGTCTAAACGATGCCCTAAGGGCTGTATATATGGAGGAAGAGGGGGGAATTTCGTGGCCCTTGGTGGAGGAGTCCGAAATCAACCCTATCTCTTGTTTCCCCACACATACGGACTCTAAAAATAGCCTATACTTATGTATTTCGAAATTACATGGGCCTGGCCCAATAATAAGTTGACGCAGCACCTAAAATAGCCTCGAGACGAAATTTATGAAGTGGCATCTTGTATATTTCATCCAAGGCTTCATGCACCCATTATGGTGGCTTCAAAGTCCTGAAAGCATCACTTGTAACTCCGTTCTTGTTCCCCTTGCGCATGCCATCATCTCCATGCTTGTTCTTGCTCCAATGTTCATCCTTCTCCAAGCTAGGCCCTTCATTTGTAAGCAAAACAAATGTATCCAATTTAGGCAGCATCATATTCTCATGAACATTAGAATCATTACCAAGAAACGAAAGTACCTGGTAATTTAGTTGGCGTGTACGAGCTCTAGTAATTGGTCCAGTATGTATAGCAGCAGGGGCTGTGGGTGTAACAATTGTATTGATGTCCTCATCATCCTCCCCTTCTTGAAATGAAGTCGTCCTCGACGGAAGTCCATCTTCCTCACCCAAATAAGGCTTCAAATCTGCAATGTATAAAGTGGGACTAACCCCAAAATCTGCAGGCAGCTCAAGTTTATATGCATTATCATTTATTTTCTCTAACACCTTAAAGGGACCATCAGCACGTGGCATTAGCTTTGATTTGCGCAAATCAGGAAATCTATCCTTACGCAAATGTAACCAAACAAGATCTCCAGGTGCAAACACAACATGTTTTCTACCCTTATCTCCAGCAAGTTTATATTTAGCATTCATACGCTCAATGTTTTCCCTAGTTAACTCATGCATTTTTAAAATCAATTCAGCACGTTGTTTAGCATCAAAATTAACCTTCTCCGAAGATGGAAGAGGCAACAAATCAATAGGTGCACGAGGTAGGAAACCATACACAACTTCAAAAGGGCACATCTTAGTAGTAGAATGCAATGAACGATTATAAGCAAATTCAATATGAGGCAAGCATTCCTCCCACATTTTCTTATTATTCTTCAAAACAGCCCTAAGCATAGTAGACAACGTTCTATTGACTACTTCAGTTTGTCCATCAGTTTGGGGGTGACAAGTAGTACTAAAAAGCAGTTTAGTCCCCAACTTAGCCCATAAACATCTCCAAAAGTGGCTAAGAAATTTAGTATCACGATCTGAAACAATAGTATTTGGCACACCATGCAAGCGAATAATTTCACAAAAGAACAAATCAGCAACATTAACATCATCATCGCTTTTATGACATGGTATAAAGTGTGCCATTTTCGAGAATCTATCCACGACAACAAATATGCTATCCCTCCCCTTCTTTGTTCGAGGTAAACCTAAAACAAAGTCCATAGAAATATCCTCCCAAGGAACACTAGGTACAGGCAAAGGCATATATAAACCATGAGGATTGAGTCGTGACTTAGCTTTTTGACATGTAGTGCAGCGAGCAATAAAACGCTCAACATCTCGTCTCATCTTTGGCCAAAAGAAATGTGTAGCAAGTACGTCCTCCGTCTTCTTCACGCCAAAGTGTCCCATTAATCCTCCTCCATGCGCCTCCGTGAAGGCTTCTTCCTGTGCGGTACCCCAAAGAAAAGGCACATCTTTCTTTGTAAGCTCATTGAGAGGTGCAGCAATGGTGCTGAAATCTCTCACAAAACGCCTATAGAATCCAGCGAGGCCAAGAAAACTCCTCACTTGTGTGACCGTTTTGGGCTGCGGCCAACTCTCAATAGCTTCAATCTTGGCTTTATCAACTTCAATTCCCTGTGGAGTAACAACATAGCCAAGAAAAGATACTCGGTCGGTGCAAAAGGTGCACTTCCCAAGGTTACCAAACAAACGTGCATCACGTAGAGCAATAAAAACAGCACGTAAATGTTCCAAATGTTCTTCCAAAGATCTGCTATAAATCAATATGTCATCAAAGTAAACTACCACAAATCGTCCAATGAAAGCACGTAAAACTTCGTTCATTAATCTCATGAAAGTACTAGGTGCATTAGTTAACCCAAAAGGCATGACTAACCACTCATATAATCCAAACTTAGTTTTAAATGCTGTTTTCCATTCATCTCCCAATTTCATACGAATTTGATGGTAGCCACTACGCAAATCAACTTTGGAGAATATTGTAGAGCCACTCAATTCATCAAGCATCTCATCTAGCCTAGGAATAGGATGACGATAACGAATAGTAATATTATTAATGCCTCTACAATCAACACACATACGTGATGTACCATCCTTTTTCGGCACTAGAATAATAGGAACAGCACAAGGACTAAGGGATTCGCGTATATAACCTTTGTCGAGAAGCTCTTGTACTTGACGCATAATCTCCTTCGTCTCCTCTGGATTGGTACGGTATGGTGCACGGTTTGGCAGTGAAGCACCGGGAATTAAGTCAATTTGATGCTCAATCCCTCGAATAGGCGGTAATCCCGGTGGCACGTCTTGTGGAAAGACGTCAGCGAACTCCTGCAAAATGTTAGTGACAGCAGGAGGCAAAGAGGAAGGCACGTCCTCGAATGAAAATAATGCCTCTTTGCACACAAAAGCATAGCAAACAGATTTGCTGAAATCTAGCTCATCAATATCAGATTTGGTGGCAAATAAACATGCACTTTTCAATTTAATTTCAGAAGCACCACTAGATGGTTTATTATTAGGCTTCATTTGTTGCTCAAATTCTTTTGCCACAATCTGATTTTCACTCTTATTCGTCTCCTGTTTTGCTTTATTAGCTCTATTAATATCATCTTTCAAAATGGAATCAGGAGTCATAGGAAGCAAAGTAATATTTTTATCCTTATGAACAAGAGTATAGTGATTGTTTCTACCATGGTGTACAGAATTTTTATCAAATTGCCATGGTCTACCAAGTAATAAGGAACATGCTTGCATAGGTACCACATCACAATCAACATAATCAGCATATGTAGAGATACTAAAATGCACACGAACAGTACGTGTTACCTTAACCTTGCCGCTGTTGTGGAACCATTGGATGTAGTAAGGATGTGGATGTGGTCTTGTGGTGAGAGAAAGCTTCTCCACCATCTCCATGCTAGCCAAGTTGTTGCAGCTCCCTCCGTCTATTATGACGCGCACAGAACGTTCCTTCACAACTCCCTTGGTATGGAACAAATTGTGCCTCTAATTTTGCTCAGCTTGTGTGACCTGCACACTCAAAACACGTTGAGCAACTAAACATTCATACCTATCAGCGTCTTCAGGAGCCATGTATTGCGTCTCATGATCAGAATCATCTCCACCATGTTCTTCACGTGTAATAAGAGCCAAAGTCTCCTCATCATAGTCACTAGCGGACTCATATCCACCATCCGCGGTAGCAATCATCACACGCGGAGATTTGCATTCCCTCGCATAATGACCTCCTCCCTTACAACGACGACAAATAATATCACTTGTGTGCCCTGAAGATGCCATGGAAGAAGAAGAACGCTGCGCAGGCCCCGCAGGTGCGCTCTTGGCAGATAATGGTGGTTGTGCCTGTTTTCTTGTATCACGGCTGGAGGAGGCACGTGACTGAGGTGCTGGTGCAGTTGAAGTAGAAGATGCACGTGGTGTCCATGATGAAGGTCGGCCTGCAGAAAAGTTAGTTCGCCCCAATGCTTGTCGATCCTGCACTTCACGTTCAGCTTTACAAGCAAGATGGAATAAACGAGTGATATTAGTATACTCCTTATAGTCTAGAATGGTCTGAATCTCTCTATTTAATCCACCCAGAAAACGTGCAAGCATAGCTTCATTCTCCTCAACAATACCACATCTAATCATGCCAGTTTGTAATTCCTGATAATATTCTTCTACAGAATTTTTCCCTTGTCTTAAACGCTGCAATTTTTGAAGCAATTCACGTTGATAATATGGTGGAACCCAAGGCATACGCATAGCAGTTTTCAAAGCAGCCCAAGTAGTTGGAATAGGATATAATCTACAATGTTCAGACCACCATACACATGCAAAACTAGTGAAAGCACAAACAGCAGCAGCAACTCGTCTCTCCTCAGGATATTGTAAACATGTAAATCGTTGTTCAGTTTCTAACTCCCAAGTAAGATATATATCAGGAACATATCTACCCTCAAATGGTGGAATATTCAATTTCAGTTTAGGAATATGGTCATCATCTCGTACCTGAGGTGGTGGTGCAGGCCTACCATTACGAATATATACCTGAGGTCGACCTGCTGGTGGTGGTACAGGTGGCTGCACGTAGTGTTGATTTTGATCAACCTCATCCTCATAGTCTCCCACATAATCATCCTCCTCCGCATCAGCAGCAGGAGCCACAGAAGTATCAACAGCAGCACCAACAGTTTGGCCAAACGCAAGAGGAACACGGCTTGCTCGGCGGAGGTCTGCTTCGCGACGTGGAGGTAGTCGTTGTTGTTGTTGTTGTTGGAGAGGTGCGTTAGGTGCAGCGGGTGGTGGTGGTGGAAGACGCGCGAGCAATTCATTAAACTTGTTATCGAGCTTTGTTTCGAACGTCTTCTCAAAGCCAGTGATCTTCTCCATGGCCTCTTCAAAATTGGTCAGCACATCTTGCACCTGTTCAGTCATCATTTGCTGAAACTTATCATGAAGCTCCTTGTTCGATAAATTCTCCCAGTCAATCTCGTCGGCTTGTGATCCTGGCATGGTTAGCAGCAATAGAAACACACAAGAATATGATCCTACAGACTACGAACAAGTGGTGGTGGTGGGTGTCACAAATCCGTCAAGCAAATCTCAAATTCTTACCAGTTCTTACCCAGCAGCAGGCGGTGATCGGCAACCGTTGTAGTCAAAAACTCTCAAAGCTTGGATAGAGCGATTACCAGGGAGAGTCAAACGCACGACGTAGATGTATGTGGAGCTGGGAAGGCTTATAATATGGTAGCAAAAAGGGTCAGCAATAATCAATTCAGAGATGCAAAGTTGAATAAACGCTCAACGACGGTACTGTGCTGGTCCTAGGCTAGACTGTGCTAGAGACGCGAGCCTAGAACACTAACAAAATCACGGCGCGGCACGTAAACAAGGGAAAAGCACACTCTGGAATATTTTTTTCTCTCTTTTTTTTGCGCTCTTTTTTTTGCGCTGCTTTTTTTTTTTGCGAAAAATCACTATAATGGCGAGTGTCTCAAAACTCTTCTTAGCTCAAACTGACAGGATGAGCACGAAATTTTTTTGACCAATTTTTTTTTGACTGCCCGGACCCAAAAACTGGAAACGGGTCAAAAAAAACTTCCTATAATGGCACCTGTCTCAAAACACTCAGAAACACCTAAAAATAGGATAGCCAGAAATTTTTTCGAAAAATGCGTTTTCGAAAATTTTTGGGCCTAAACGGAGCGTGGCTACCCGACTCCGGCAAGGAAACACGAATCGGAATCTAGATGGATCTCGAAAACAAACCTAATATGCAAGGAACTCGGATTGGTGGTGGATATATGGTGGTAGATGGCAGCGGTGGTGGTATATGACAGCTGTGGTGGTATATGGATACGGATTCGAAGCGGTGGCGGATAAGCGGTGGTGGTAGATGGCAGGGGTGATGATGATGGTGCGGCGGCGGCGTGACAACTTATTGATAGAGGCAAAGGTGTCCCGTCTTTCGATGAGATGGTGGATTTCGCTTTGGTGGAAGTCGACTTTGACGATCCGACTACGAACGTGCGAGGACGTCGCGCCTTAGCAATCGCTAAACCAACTCCGAGAGGTTATTGACCACGCCGGAGCACGATCAACCTGACCACGAGGGTCTGTTTCCTGCGAGCAAACGAAGAACAAGCAAGAAACTAAGATTGCAATCTGGATATTGCGAATATAAGATGAAAGCTTTATTGATCAAGGTGGGGTTCTGTGACGCCTTTGTCTGGTCGTTGAACACAAACGAAGTACGCGAAGTTGTAGCTATGGCGAACTTTTAATCTAAACAAAACCCAAAGTCTAAACGATGCACTAAGGGCTGTATATATGGAGGAAGAGGGGGGAATTTCGTGGCCCTTGGTGGAGGGGTCCGAAATCAACCCTATCTCTTGTTTCCCCACACATACGGACTCTAAAAATAGCCTATACTTATGTATTTCGAAATTACATGGGCCTGGCCCAATAATAAGGTGACGCAGCACCTAAAATAGCCTCGGGACGAAATTTATGAAGTGGCATCTTGTATATTTCGTCCAAGGCTTCATGCACCCATTATGGTGGCTTCAAAGTCCTGAAATCATCACTTGTAACTCCGTTCTTGTTCCCCTTGCGCATGCCATCATCTCCATGCTTGTTCTTGCTCCAATGTTCATCCTTCTCCAAGCTAGGCCCTTCATTTGTAAGCAAAACAAATGTATCCAATTTAGGCAGCATCATATTCTCATGAACATTAGAATCATTACCAAGAAACGAAAGTACCTGGTAATTTAGTTGGCGTGCACGATGATAGAGGCAAAGGTGTCCCGTCTTTCGATGAGATGGTGGATTTCGCTTTGGTGGAAGTCGACTTTGACGATCCGACTACGAACGTGCGAGGACGTCGCGCCTTAGCAATCGCTAAACCAACTCCGAGAGGTTATTGACCACGCCGGAGCACGATCAACCTGACCACGAGGGTCTGTTTCCTGCGAGCAAACGAAGAACAAGCAAGAAACTAAGATTGCAATCTGGATATTGCGAATATAAGATGAAAGCTTTATTGATCAAGGTGGGGTTCTGTGACGCCTTTGTCTGGTCGTTGAACACAAACGAAGTACGCGAAGTTGCAGCTATGGCGAACTTTTAATCTAAACAAAACCCAAAGTCTAAACGATGCCCTAAGGGCTGTATATATGGAGGAAGAGGGGGGAATTTCGTGGCCCTTGGTGGAGGGGTCCGAAATCAACCCTATCTCTTGTTTCCCCACACATACGGACTCTAAAAATAGCCTATACTTATGTATTTCGAAATTACATGGGCCTGGCCCAATAATAAGGTGACGCAGCACCTAAAAAAGCTTCGGGACGAAATTTAGGAAGTGGCATCTTGTATATTTCGTCCAAGGGTTCATGCACCCATTATGGTGGCTTCAAAGTCCTGAAATCATCACTTGTAACTCCGTTCTTGTTCCCCTTGCGCATGCCATCATCTCCATGCTTGTTCTTGCTCCAATGTTCATCCTTCTCCAAGCTAGGCCCTTCATTTGTAAGCAAAACAAATGTATCCAATTTAGGCAGCATCATATTCTCATGAACATTAGAATCATTACCAAGAAACGAAAGTACCTGGTAATTTAGTTGGCGTGCACGAGCTCTAGTAATTGGTCCAGTATGTATAGCAGCAGGGGCTGTGGGTGTAACAATTGTATTGATGTCCTCATCATCCTCCCCTTCTTGAAATGAAGTCGTCCTCGACGGAAGTTCATCTTCCTCACCCAAATAAGGCTTCAAATCTGCAATATTAAAAGTGGGACTAACCCCAAAATCTGCAGGCAGCTCAAGTTTATATGCATTATCATTTATTTTCTCTAACACCTTAAAGGGACCATCAGCACGTGGCATTAGCTTTGATTTGCGAAAATCAGGAAATCTATCCTTACGCAAATGTAACCAAACAAAATCTCCAGGTGCAAACACAACATGTTTTCTACCCTTATCTCCAGCAAGTTTATATTTAGCATTCATACGCTCAATGTTTTCCTTAGTTAACTCGTGCATTTTTAAAATCAATTCAGCACGTTGTTTAGCATCAAAATTAACCTTCTCCGAAGATGGAAGAGGCAACAAATCAATAGGTGCACGAGGTAGGAAACCATACACAACTTCAAAAGGGCACATCTTAGTAGTAGAATGCAATGAACGATTGTAAGCAAATTCAATATGAGGCAAGCATTCCTCCCACATTTTCTTATTATTCTTCAAAACAGCCCTAAGCATAGTAGACAACGTTCTATTGACTACTTTAGTTTGTCCATCAGTTTGGGGGTGACAAGTAGTACTAAAAAGCAGTTTAGTCCCCAACTTAGCCCATAAACATCTCCAAAAGTGGCTAAGAAATTTAGTATCACGATCTGAAACAATAGTATTTGGCACACCATGCAAGCGAATAATTTCACGAAAGAACAAATCAGCAACATTAACAGCATCACCGCTTTTATGACATGGTATAAAGTGTGCCATTTTCGAGAATCTATCCACGACAACAAATATGCTATCCCTCCCCTTCTTTGTTCGAGGTAAACCTAAAACAAAGTCCATAGATATATCCTCCCAAGGAACACTAGGTACAGGCAAAGGCATATATAAACCATGAGGATTAAGTCGTGACTTAGCTTTTTGACATGTAGTGCATCGAGCAATAAAACGCTCAACATCCCGTCTCATCTTTGGCCAAAAGAAATGTGTAGCAAGTACGTCCTCCGTCTTCTTCACGCCAAAATGTCCCATTAATCCTCCTCCATGCGCTTCCTGCAACAACAAAAGACGAACGGAGCTTGCTGGAATGCATAGCTTGTTAGCACGAAACACAAATCCATCGTTAACGACAAACTTGTTCCACATTCTTCCTTCTTTACAATTCAGCATGACATCTTTAAAATCAGCATCATGCACATATTGATCTTTGATGGTCTCCAAACCAAATATTTTGAAGTCAAGTTGTGAAAGCATAGTATAGCGACGAGACAATGCATCAGCAATAACATTTTCTTTTCCCTTCTTGTGTTTAATGACATAAGGGAAAGTCTCAATGAATTCAACCCATTTAGCATGTCTACGATTCAGTTTAGCTTGACTTTTAATATGTTTCAAAGATTCATGATCAGAATGTATAACAAATTCTTTGGGCCATAAATAATGTTGCCATGTTTCTAAAGTCCGAACAAGAGCATATAATTCTTTATCATAAGTAGAATAATTCAGACTAGGCCCACTCAATTTTTCAGAAAAGTATGCAACAGGTTTGCCATCTTGTAATAACACACCTCCTAATCCAATTCCACTAGCATCACATTCAAGCTCAAAAGTCTTATGAAAATCAGGAAGTTGGAGTAAAGGAGCATGTGTCAACTTATCTTTCAATACCGTGAAGGCTTCTTCCTGTGCGGTACCCCAAACAAAAGGCACATCCTTCTTTGTAAGCTCGTTGAGAGGTGCAGCAATGGTGCTGAAATCTCTCACAAAACGCCTATAGAATCCAGCGAGGCCAAGAAAACTCCTCACTTGTGTGACCGTTTTGGGCTGCGGCCAACTCTCAATAGCTTCAATCTTGGCTTTGTCAACTTCAATTCCCTGTGGAGTAACAACATAGCCAAGAAAAGATACTCGGTCGGTGCAAAAGGTACACTTCCCAAGGTTACCAAACAAACGTGCATCACGTAGAGCAATAAAAACAGCACGTAAATGTTCCAAATGTTCTTCCAAAGATCTGCTATAAATCAGTATATCATCAAAATAGACTACCACAAATCGTCCAATGAAAGCACGTAAAACTTCGTTCATTAGTCTCATGAAAGTACTAGGCGCATTAGTTAACCCCAAAGGCATGACTAACCACTCATATAATCCAAACTTAGTTTTAAATGCTGTTTTCCATTCATCTCCCAATTTCATACGAATTTGATGGTATCCACTACGCAAATCAACTTTGGAGAATATTGTAGAGCCACTCAATTCATCAAGCATATCATCTAGCCTAGGAATAGGATGACGATAACGAATAGTAATATTATTAATGCCTCTACAATCAACACACATACGTGATGTACCATCCTTTTTCGGCACTAGAATAATAGGAACAGCACAAGGACTAAGGGATTCGCGTATATAACCTTTGTCGAGAAGCTCTTGTACTTGACGCATAATCTCCTTCGTCTCCTCTGGATTGGTACGGTATGGTGCACGGTTTGGCAGTGAAGCACCGGGAATTAAGTCAATTTGATGCTCAATCCCTCGAATAGGCGGTAATCCCGGTGGCACGTCTTGTGGAAAGACGTCAGCGAACTCCTACAAAATGTTAGTGACAGCAGGAGGCAAAGAGGAAGGCACGTCCTCGAATGAAAATAATGCCTCTTTGCACACAAAAGCATAGCAAACAGATTTGCTGAAATCTAGCTCATCAATATCAGATTTGGTGGCAAATAAACATGCACTTTTCAATTTAATTTCAGAAGCAACACTAGATGGTTTATTATTAGGCTTCATTTGTTGCTCAAATTCTTTTGCCACAATCTGATTTTCACTCTTATTCGTCTCCTCTTTTGCTTTATTAGCTCTATTAATATCATCTTTCAAAATGGAATCAGGAGTCATAGGAAGCAAAGTAATATTTTTATCGTTATGAACAAGAGTATAGTGATTGTTTCTACCATGGTGTACAGAATTTTTATCAAATTGCCATGGTCTACCAAGTAATAAGGAACATGCTTGCATAGGTACCACATCACAATCAACATAATCAGCATATGTAGAGATACTAAAATGCACACGAACAGTACGTGTTACCTTAACCTTGCCGCTGTTGTTGAACCATTGGATGTAGTAAGGATGTGGATGTGGTCTTGTGGTGAGAGAAAGCTTCTCCACCATCTCCATGCTAGCCAAGTTGTTGCAGCTCCCTCCGTCTATGATGACGCGCACAGAACGTTCCTTCACAACTCCCTTGGTATGGAACAAATTGTGCCTCTGATTTTGCTCAGCTTGTGTGACCTGCACACTCAAAACACGTTGAGCAACTAAACATTCATACCTGTCAGCGTCTTCAGGAGCCATGTATTGCGTTTCATGATCAGAATCATCTCCACCATGTTCTTCACGTGTAATAAGAGCCAAAGTCTCCTCATCATAGTCACTAGCGGACTCATATCCACCATCCGCGGTAGCAATCATCACACGCGGAGATTTGCATTCTCTCGCATAATGACCTCCTCCCTTACAACGACGACAAATAATATCACTTGTGTGCCCTGTTGATGCCATGGAAGAAGAAGAACGCTGTGCAGGCCCGGCAGGTGCGCTCTTGGCAGATAATGGTGGTTGTGCCTGTTTTCTTGTATCACGGCTGGAGGTGGCACCGGATGGAGGTGCTGGTGCAGTTGAAGTAGAAGATGCACGTAGTGTCCATGATGAAGGTCGGCCTGCAGAAAAGTTAGTTCGCCCCAATGCTTGTCGATCCTGCACTTCACGTTCAGCTTTACAAGCAAGATGGAATAAACGAGTGATATTAGTATACTCCTTATAGTCTAGAATGGTCTGAATCTCTCTATTTAATCCACCCAGAAAACGTGCAAGCATAGCTTCATTCTCCTCAACAATACCACATCTAATCATGCCAGTTTGTAATTCCTGATAATATTCTTCTACAGAATTTTTCCCTTGTCTTAAACGCTGCAATTTTTGAAGCAATTCACGTTGATAATATGGTGGAACCCAACGCGTACGCATAGCATTTTTCTAAGCAGACCAAGTAGTTGGAATAGGATATAATCTACAATGTTCAGACCACCATACACATGCAAAACTAGTGAAAGCACAAACGGCAGCAGCAACTCGTCTCTCCTCAGGATATTGTAAACATGTAAATCGTTGTTCAGTTTCTAACTCCCAAGTAAGATATATATCAGGAACATATCTACCCTCAAATGGTGGAATATTCAATTTCAGTTTAGGAATATGGACATCATCTCGTACCTGAGGTGGTGGTGCAGGCCTACCATTACGAATATATACCTGAGGTCGACCTGCTGGTGGTGGTACAGGTGGCTGCACGTAGTGTTGATTTTGATCAACCTCATCCTCATAATCTCCCACATAATCATCCTCCTCGGCATCAGCAGCAGGAGCCACAGAAGTATCAACAGCAGCACCAACAGTTTGGCCAAACACAAGAGGAACACGGCTTGCTCGGCGGAGGTCTGCTTCGCGACGTGGAGGTAGTCGTTGTTGTTGTTGTTGGAGAGGTGCGTTAGGTGCAGCGGGTGGTGGTGGTGGAAGACGCGCGAGCAATTCATTAAGCTTGTTATCGAGCTTTGTTTCGAACGTCTTCTCAAGTCCAGTGATCTTCTCCATGGCCTCTTCAAAATTGTTCAGCACATCTTGCACCTGTTCAGTCATCATTTGCTGAAACTTATCATGAAGCTCCTTGTTCGATAAATTGTCCCAGTCAATCTCGTCGGCTTGTGATCCTGGCATGGTTAGCAGCAATAGAAACACACAAGAATATGATCCTACAGACTACGAACAAGTGGTGGTGGTGGGTGTCACAAATCCGTCAAGCAAATCTCAAATTCTTACCAGTTCTTACCCAGCAGCAGGCGGTGATCGGCAACCGTTGTAATCAAAAACTCGCAAAGCTTGGATAGAGCGATTACCAGGGAGAGTCAAACGCACGACGTAGATGTATGTGGAGCTGGGAAGGCTTATAATATGGTAGCAAAAAGGGTCAGCAATAATCAATTCAGAGATGCAAAGTTGAATAAACGCTCAACGACGGTACTGTGCTGGTCCTAGGCTAGACTGTGCTAGAGACGCGAGCCTAGAACACTAACAAAATCACGGCGCGGCACGTAAACAAGGGAAAAGCACACTCTGGATTTTTTTTTTCGCTCCTTTTTTTTTTGCGAAAAATCACTATACTGGCGAGTGTCTCAAAACTCGTCTTAGCTCAAACTGACAGGATGGGCACGAAATTTTTTCGACCAATTTTTTTTTTGACTGCCCGGACCCAAAAACTGGAAACGGGTCAAAAAAAACTTCCTATAATGGCACCTGTCTCAAAACACTCAGAAACACCTAAAAATAAGATAGCCAGAAAATTTTTCGAAAAATGCGTTTTCGAAAAATTTTGGGCCTAAACGGAGCGTGGCTACCCGACTCCGGCAAGGAAACACGAATCGGAATCTAGATGGATCTCGAAAACAAACCTAATATGACAAGAACTCGGATTGGTGGTGGATATATGGTGGTAGATGGCAGCGGTGGTGGTATATGACAGCTGTGGTGGTATATGGATACGGATTCGAAGCGGTGGCGGATAAGCGGTGGTGGTAGATGGCAGGGGTGATGATGATGGTGCGACGGCGGCGTGACAACTTATGACCAGAACTCGAAACTCTAAAAGACTAGACTCTAAGACCAGCAACTAGACACGACGATGCAACCGCAAATTCAACAAAGCAAAACCCTAAAAAGATTATGCAAAGGCTCAGATTGGTTCGGATATGATGAACTAACCCTAATTTTTTTGTGGCTTTTTCGTGGACTGTAGGTATGAAGAACAGACTCGATCTAAACTACGAAAAACTGTAAAATCTCACCGAGCAACCTGGAAATCTGATACCACTTGATAGAGGCGAGGGTCCCGATCTTTCGATGAGATGATGGATATCGCTTTGGTGGAAGTCGACTTTGACGATCCGACTACGAACGTGCGAGGACGTCGCGCCTTAGCAATCGCTAAACCAACTCCGAGAGGTTATTGACCACGCCGGAGCACGATCAACCTGACCACGAGGGTCTGTTTCCTGCGAGCAAACGAAGAACAAGCAAGAAACTAAGATTGCAATCTGGATATTGCGAATATAAGATGAAAGCTTTATTGATCAAGGTGGGGTTCTGTGACGCCTTTGTCTGGTCGTTGAACACAAACGAAGTACGCGAAGTTGCACCTATGGCGAACTTTTAATCTAAACAAAACCCAAAGTCTAAACGATGCCCTAAGGGCTGTATATATGGAGGAAGAGGGGGGAATTTCGTGGCCCTTGGTGGAGGGGTCCGAAATCAACCCTATCTCTTGTTTCCCCACACATACGGACTCTAAAAATAGCCTATACTTATGTATTTCGAAATTACATGGGCCTGGCCCAATAATAAGGTGACGCAGCACCTAAAATAGCCTCGGGACGGAATTTATGAAGTGGCATCTTGTATATTTCGTCCAAGGCTTCATGCACCCATTATGGTGGCTTCAAAGTCCTGAAATCATCACTTGTAACTCCGTTCTTGTTCTTGCTCCAATGTTCATCCTTCTCCAAGCTAGGCCCTTCATTTGTAAGCAAAACAAATGTATCCAATTTAGGCAGCATCATATTCTCATGAACATTAGAATCATTACCAAGAAACGAAAGTACCTGGTAATTTAGTTGGCGTGCACGAGCTCTAGTAATTGGTCCAGTATGTATAGCAGCAGGGGCTGTGGGTGTAACAATTTTATTGATGTCCTCATCAGAAACAATCACTATACTCTTGTTCATAAGGATAAAAATATTACTTTGCTTCCTATGACTCCTGATTCCATTTTGAAAGATGATATTAATAGAGCTAATAAAGCAAAACAGGAGACGAATAAGAGTGAAAATCAGATTGTGGCAAAAGAATTTGAGCAACAAATGAAGCCTAATAATAAACCATCTAGTGTTGTTTCTGAAATTAAATTGAAAAGTGCATGTTTATTTGCCACCAAATCTGATATTGATGAGCTAGATTTCAGCAAATCTGTTTGTTATGCTTTTGTGTGCAAAGAGGCATTATTTTCATTCGAGGACGTGCCTTCCTCTTTGCCTCCTGCTGTCACTAACATTTTGCAGGAGTTCGCTGACGTTTTTCCACAAGACGTGCCACCGGGATTACCGCCTATTCGAGGGATTGAGCATCAGATTGACTTAATTCCCGGTGCTTCACTGCCAAACCGTGCACCATACCGTACCAATCCAGAGGAGACGAAGGAGATTATGCGTCAAGTACAAGAGCTTCTCGACAAAGGTTATATACGCGAATCCCTTAGTCCTTGTGCTGTTCCTATTATTCTAGTGCCGAAAAAGGATGGTACATCACGTATGTGTGTTGATTGTAGAGGCATTAATAATATTACTATTCGTTATCGTCATCCTATTCCTAGGCTAGATGATATGCTTGATGAATTGAGTGGCTCTACAATATTCTCCAAAGTTGATTTGCGTATTGGCTACCATCAAATTCGTATGAAATTGGGAGATGAATGGAAAACAGCATTTAAAACTAAGTTTGGATTATATGAGTGGTTAGTCATGCCTTTTGGGTTAACTAATGCACCTAGTACTTTCATGAGATTAATGAACGAAGTTTTACGTGCTTTCATTGGACGATTTGTGGTAGTTTACTTTGATGACATATTGATTTATAGCAGATCTTTGGAAAAACATTTGGAACATTTACGTGCTGTTTTTATTGCTCTACGTGATGCACGTTTGTTTGGTAACCTTGGGAAGTGCACCTTTTGCACCGACCGAGTATCTTTTCTTGGCTATGTTGTTACTCCACAGGGAATTGAAGTTGATAAAGCCAAGATTGAAGCTATTGAGAGTTGGCCGCAGCCCAAAACGGTCACACAAGTGAGGAGTTTTCTTGGCCTCGCTGGATTCTATAGGCGTTTTGTGAGGGATTTCAGCACCATTGTTGCACCTCTCAATGAGCTTACCAAGAAAGATGTGCCTTTTCTTTGGGGTACTGCACAGGAAGAAGCCTTCACGGTATTGAAAGATAAGTTGACACATGCTCCTTTACTCCAACTTCCTGATTTTAATAAGACTTTTGAGCTTGAATGTGACGCTAGTGGAATTGGATTAGGAGGTGTGTTATTACAAGATGGCAAACCTGTTGCATACTTTTCTGAAAAATTGAGTGGGCCTAGTCTAAATTATTCTACTTATGATAAAGAATTATATGCTCTTGTTCGGACTTTAGAAACATGGCAACATTATTTATGGCCCAAAGAATTTGTTATACATTCTGATCATGAATCTTTGAAACATATTAAAAGTCAAGCTAAACTGAATCGTAGACATGCTAAATGGGTTGAATTCATTGAGACTTTTCCTTATGTCATTAAACACAAGAAGGGAAAAGAAAATGTTATTGCTGATGCATTGTCTCGCCGCTATACTATGCTTTCACAACTTGACTTCAAAATATTTGGTTTGGAGACCATCAAAGATCAATATGTGCATGATGCTGATTTTAAAGATGTAATGCAGAATTGTAAAGAAGGAAGAATGTGGAACAAGTTCGTCGTTAACGATGGATTTGTGTTTCGTGCTAACAAGCTATGCATTCCAGCTAGCTCCGTTCGTCTTTTGTTGTTGCAGGAGGCGCATGGAGGAGGATTAATGGGACACTTTGGCATGAAGAAGACGGACGACGTACTTGCTACACATTTCTTTTGGCCAAAGATGAGACGGGATGTTGAGCGTTTTATTGCTCGATGCACTACATGTCAAAAAGCTAAGTCACGACTCAATCCTCATGGTTTATATATGCCTTTGCCTGTACCTAGTGTTCCTTGGGAGGATATATCTATGGACTTTGTTTTAGGTTTACCTCGAACAAAGAAGGGGAGGGATAGCATATTTGTTGTCGTGGATAGATTCTCGAAAATGGCACACTTTATACCATGTCATAAAAGTGATGATGCTGATTTGTTCTTTCGTGAAATTATTTGCTTGCATGGTGTGCCAAATACTATTGTTTCAGATCGTGATACTAAATTTCTTAGCCACTTTTGGAGATGTTTATGGGCTAAGTTGGGGACTAAACTGCTTTTTAGTACTACTTGTCACCCCCAAACTGATGGCCAAACTGAAGTAGTCAATAGAACATTGTCTACTATGCTTAGGGCTGTTTTGAAGAGTAATAAGAAAATGTGGGAGGAATGCTTGCCTCATATTGAATTTGCTTATAATCGTTCATTGCATTCTACTACTAAGATGTGCCCTTTTGAAGTTGTGTATGGTTTCCTACCTCGTGTACCTATTGATTTGTTACCTCTTCCATCTTCGGAGAAGGTTAATTTTGATGCTAAACAACGTGCTGAATTGATTTTAAAAATGCATGAGTTAACTAAGGAAAACATTGAGCGTATGAATGCCAAATATAAACTTGCTGGAGATAAGGGTAGAAAACATGTTGTGTTTGCACCTGGTGATCTTGTTTGGTTACATTTGCGTAAGGATAGATTTCCTGATTTGCGCAAATCAAAGCTCATGCCACGGGCTGATGGTCCCTTTAAGGTGTTAGAGAAAATAAATGATAATGCATATAAACTTGAGCTGCCTGCAGATTTTGGGGTTAGTCCCACTTTTAACATTGCAGATTTGAAGCCTTATTTGGGTGAGGAAGATGAACTTCCGTCGAGGACGACTTCATTTCAAGAAGGGGAGGATGATGAGGACATCAATACAATTGTTACACCCACAGCCCCTGCTGCTATACATACTGGACCAATTACTAGAGCTCGTGCACGCCAACTAAATTACCAGGTACTTTCGTTTCTTGGTAATGATTCTAATGTTCATGAGAATATGATGCTGCCTAAATTGGATACATTTGTTTTGCTTACAAATGAAGGGCTAGCTTGGAGAAGGATGAACATTGGAGCAAGAACAAGCATGGAGATGATGGCATGCGCAAGGGGAACAAGAACGGAGTTACAAGTGATGATTTCAGGACTTTGAAGCCACCATAATGGGTGCATGAAGCCTTGGACGAAATATACAAGATGCCACTTCATAAATTTCGTCCCGAGGCTATTTTAGGTGCTGCGTCACCTTATTATTGGGCCAGGCCCATGTAATTTCGAAATACATAAGTATAGGCTATTTTTAGAGTCCGTATGTGTGGGGAAACAAGAGATAGGGTTGATTTCGGACTCCTCCACCAAGGGCCACGAAATTCCCCCCTCTTCCTCCATATATACAGCCCTTAGGGCATCGTTTAGACTTTGGGGTTTTGTTTAGATTAAAAGTTCGCCATAGCTGCAACTTCGCGTACTTTGTTTGTGTTCAACGACCAGACAAAGGCGTCACAGAACCCCACCTTGATCAATAAAGCTTTCATCTTATATTCGCAATATCCAGATTGCAATCTTAGTTTCTTGCTTGTTCTTCGTTTGCTCGCAGGAAACAGACCCTCGTGGTCAGGTTGATCGTGCTCCGGCGTGGTCAATAACCTCTCGGAGTTGGTTTAGCGATTGCTAAGGCGCGACGTCCTCGCACGTTCGTAGTCGGATCGTCAAAGTCGACTTCCACCAAAGCGAAATCCACCATCTCATCGAAAGACAGGACACCTTTGCCTCTATCATATTGACTACTTCAGTTTGTCCATCAGTTTGGGGGTGACAAGTAGTACTAAAAAGCAGTTTAGTCCCCAACTTAGCCCATAAACATCTCCAAAAGTGGCTAAGAAATTTAGTATCACGATCTGAAACAATAGTATTTGGCACACCATGCAAACGAATAATTTCACGAAAGAACAAATCAGCAACATTAACAGCATCATCGCTTTTATGACATGGTATAAAGTGTGCCATTTTCGAGAATCTATCCACGACAACAAATATGCTATCCCTCCCCTTCTTTGTTCAAGGTAAACCTAAAACAAAGTCCATAGATATATCCTCCCAAGGAACACTAGGTACAGGCAAAGGCATATATAAACCATGAGGATTGAGTCGTGACTTAGCTTTTTGACATGTAGTGCAGCGAGCAATAAAACGCTCAACATCCCGTCTCATCTTTGGCCAAAAGAAATGTGTAGCAAGTACGTCCTCCGTCTTCTTCACGCCAAAGTGTCCCATTAATCCTCCTCCATGCGCCTCCTGCAACAACAAAAGACGAACGGAGCTAGCTGGAATGCATAGCTTGTTAGCACGAAACACAAATCCATCGTTAACAACAAACTTGTTCCACATTCTTCCTTCTTTACAATTCTGCATTACATCTTTAAAATCAGCATCATGCACATATTGATCTTTGATGGTCTCCAAACCAAATGTTTTGAAGTCAAGTTGTGAAAGCATAGTATAGCGACGAGACAATGCATCAGCAATAACATTTTCTTTTCCCTTCTTGTGTTTAATGACATAAGGGAAAGTCTCAATGAATTCAACCCATTTAGCATGTCTACGATTCAGTTTAGCTTGACTTTTAATATGTTTCAAAGATTCATGATCAGAATGTATAACAAATTCTTTGGGCCATAAATAATGTTGCCATGTTTCTAAAGTCCGAACAAGAGCATATAATTCTTTATCATAAGTAGAAAAATTCAGACTAGGCCCACTCAATTTTTCAGAAAAGTATGCAACAGGTTTGCCATCTTGTAATAACACACCTCCTAATCCAATTCCACTAGCATCACATTCAAGCTCAAAAGTCTTATTAAAATCAGGAAGTTGGAGTAAAGGAGCATGTGTCAACTTATCTTTCAATACCGTGAAGGCTTCTTCCTGTGCGGTACCCCAAAGAAAAGGCACATCTTTCTTTGTAAGCTCATTGAGAGGTGCAGCAATGGTGCTGAAATCTCTCACAAAACGCCTATAGAATCCAGCGAGGCCAAGAAAACTCCTCACTTGTGTGACCGTTTTGGGCTGCGGCCAACTCTCAATAGCTTCAATCTTGGCTTTATCAATTTCAATTCCCTGTGGAGTAACAACATAGCCAAGAAAAGATACTCGGTCGGTGCAAAAGATGCACTTCCCAAGGTTACCAAACAAACGTGCATCACGTAGAGCAATAAAAGCAGCACGTAAATGTTCCAAATGTTCTTCCAAAGATCTGCTATAAATCAATATGTCATCAAAGTAAACTACCACAAATCGTCCAATGAAAGCACGTAAAACTTCGTTCATTAATCTCATGAAAGTACTAGGTGCATTAGTTAACCCAAAAGGCATGACTAACCACTCATATAATCCAAACTTAGTTTTAAATGCTGTTTTCTATTCATCTCCCAATTTCATACGAATTTGATGGTAGCCACTACGCAAATCAACTTTGGAGAATATTGTAGAGCCACTCAATTCATCAAGCATATCATCTAGCCTAGGAATAGGATGACGATAACGAATAGTAATATTATTAATGCCTCTACAATCAACACACATACGTGATGTACCATCCTTTTTCGGCACTAGAATAATAGGAACAGCACAAGGACTAAGGGATTCGCGTATATAACCTTTGTCGAGAAGCTCTTGTACTTGACGCATAATCTCCTTCGTCTCCTCTGGATTGGTACGGTATGGTGCACGGTTTGGCAGTGAAGCACCGGGAATTAAGTCAATCTGATGCTCAATCCCTCGAATAGGCGGTAATCCCGGTGGCACGTCTTGTGGAAAAACGTCAGCGAACTCCTGCAAAATGTTAGTGACAGCAGGAGGCAAAGAGGAAGGCACGTCCTCGAATGAAAATAATGCCTCTTTGCACACAAAAGCATAACAAACAGATTTGCTGAAATCTAGCTCATCAATATCAGATTTGGTGGCAAATAAACATGCACTTTTCAATTTAATTTCAGAAACAACACTAGATGGTTTATTATTAGGCTTCATTTGTTGCTCAAATTCTTTTGCCACAATCTGATTTTCACTCTTATTCGTCTCCTGTTTTGCTTTATTAGCTCTATTAATATCATCTTTCAAAATGGAATCAGGAGTCATAGGAAGCAAAGTAATATTTTTATCCTTATGAACAAGAGTATAGTGATTGTTTCTGATGAGGACATCAATAAAATTGTTACACCCACAGCCCCTGCTGCTATACATACTGGACCAATTACTAGAGCTCGTGCACGCCAACTAAATTACCAGGTACTTTCGTTTCTTGGTAATGATTCTAATGTTCATGAGAATATGATGCTGCCTAAATTGGATACATTTGTTTTGCTTACAAATGAAGGGCCTAGCTTGGAGAAGGATGAACATTGGAGCAAGAACAAGAACGGAGTTACAAGTGATGATTTCAGGACTTTGAAGCCACCATAATGGGTGCATGAAGCCTTGGACGAAATATACAAGATGCCACTTCATAAATTCCGTCCCGAGGCTATTTTAGGTGCTGCGTCACCTTATTATTGGGCCAGGCCCATGTAATTTCGAAATACATAAGTATAGGCTATTTTTAGAGTCCGTATGTGTGGGGAAACAAGAGATAGGGTTGATTTCGGACCCCTCCACCAAGGGCCACGAAATTCCCCCCCTCTTCCTCCATATATACAGCCCTTAGGGCATCGTTTAGACTTTGGGTTTTGTTTAGATTAAAAGTTCGCCATAGCTGCAACTTCGCGTACTTCGTTTGTGTTCAACGACCAGACAAAGGCGTCACAGAACCCCACCTTGATCAATAAAGCTTTCATCTTATATTCGCAATATCCAGATTGCAATCTCAGTTTCTTGCTTGTTCTTCGTTTGCTCGCAGGAAACAGACCCTCGTGGTCAGGTTGATCGTGCTCCGGCGTGGTTAATAACCTCTCGAAGTTGGTTTAGCGATTGCTAAGGCGCGACGTCCTCGCACGTTCGTAGTCGGATCGTCAAAGTCGACTTCCAACAAAGCGATATCCATCATCTCATCGAAAGACGGGACACCTTTGCCTCTATCAGTCGCTGTTGCCATATACCACCACCACATATTCACCGTCAATCCGAATCCATATACGCCACCACATATCCGCCGCCATCACGCCAATCCGAGTTCACCTGCAACATATATCCGCCACCTGTCCGTGTTCCACCAGATTCATCTCCGCCACCAGTCCGAGTTCCACCAGATTCATCTCCGCCACCAGTCCTAGTCCGAGTCCAGTAATTGTTGCATTGTTCTCGATTTCCAGATCACGCGACATTCCGAGTCGTGACAGAGAAGGACTCCCCAACTTCCGAGCCATCCGCAGAAGAAAAATAGTTCCAATTTCAAAAAAAAAACTAAGTCTGGAAAATTCTGGCTAGGCAGTTTTTAGACCATTTGTAGACTTTTTCGAAAAAAAATTGTTGCGGAGCAAAAAAAAGGAAAAAAAGTGCAAAAAAAAAGAGTGAAAAAATTCAGAGTGTGCTCCTCCCTTGTTTACGTGCCGCGCCGTGATTTTATTGGTGTTCTAGGCTCGCGTCTCTAGCACAGTCTAGCCTAGGACCAGCATAGTACCGTTGTTGAGCGTTTATTCAACTTTGCATCTCTGAATTGATTATTGCTGACCCTTTTTGCTACCATATTATAAGCCTTCCCAGCTCCACATACATCTACGTCGTGCGTTTGACTCTCCCTGGTAATCGCTCTATCCATGCTTTGAGAGTTTTGACTACAACGGTTGCCGATCACCGCCTATTGCTGGGTAAGAACTGGTAAGAATTTGAGTTTTGCTTGACGGATTTGTGACACCCACCACCACCACTTGTTCGTAGTCTGTAGGATCATATTCTTGTGTGTTTCTATTGCTGCTAACCATGCCAGGATCACAAGCCGACGAGATTGACTGGGAGAATTTATCGAACAAGGTGCTTCATGATAAGTTTCAGCAAATGATGACTGAACAGGTGCAAGATGTGCTGAACAATTTTGAAGAGGCCATGGAGAAGATCACTGGCCTTGAGAAGACGTTCGAAACAAAGCTCGATAACAAGTTTAATGAATTGCTCGCGCGTCTTCCACCACCACCACCCGCTGCACCTCACGCACCTCTCCAACAACAACAACAACGACTACCTCCACGTCGCGAAACAGACCTCCGCCGAGCAAGCCGTGTTCCTCTTGCGTTTGGCCAAACTGTTGGTGCTGCTGTTGATACTTCTGTGTCTCCTGCTGCTGATGCGGAGGAGGATGATTATGTGGGAGATTATGAGGATGAGGTTGATCAAAATCAGCACTACGTGCAGCCACCTGTACCACCACCAGCAGGTCGACCTCAGGTATATATTCGTAATGGTAGGCCTGCACCACCACCTCAGGTACGAGATGATGTCCATATTCCTAAACTGAAATTGAATATTCCACCATTTGAGGGTAGATATGTTCCTGATATATATCTTACTTGGGAGTTAGAAACTGAACAACGATTTACATGTTTACAATATCCTGAGGAGAGACGAGTTGCTGCTGCTGTTTTGCATGTGTATGGTGGTCTGAACATTGTAGATTATATCCTATTCCAACTACTTGGGCTGCTTTGAAAACTGCTATGCGTACGCGTTGGGTTCCACCATATTATCAACATGAATTGCTTCAAAAAATTGCAGCGTTTAAGACAAGGGAAAAAATCTGTAGAAGAATATTATCAGGAATTACAAACTGGCATGATTAGATGTGGTATTGTTGAGGAGAATGAAGCTATGCTTGCATGTTTTCTGGGTGGATTAAATAGAGAGATTCAGACCATTCTAGACTATAAGGAGTATACTAATATCACTCGTTTATTCCATCTTGCTTCTAAAGCTGAACGTGAAGTGCAGGATCGACAAGCATTGGGGCGAACTAACTTTTCTGCAGGACGACCTTCATCATGGACACCACGTGCATCTTCTACTTCAACTGCACCAGCACCTCCATCTGGTGCCACCTCCAGCCGTGATACAAGAAAACAGGCACAACCACCATTATCTGCCAAGAGCGCATCTGCGGGGCCTGCACAGTGTTCTTCTTCTTCCATGGCATCAACAGGGCACACAAGTGATATTATTTGTCGTCGTTGTAAGGGAGGAGGTCATTATGCGAGAGAATGCAAATCTCCGCGTGTGATGATTGCTACCACGGATGGTGGATATGAGTCCGCTAGTGACTATGATGAGGACACTTTGGCTCTTATTACACGTGAAGAACATGGTGCAGATGATTCTGATCATGAGACGCAATACATGGCTCCTGAAGACGCTGACAGGTATGAATGTTTAGTTGCTCAACGTGTTTTGAGTGTGCAGATCACACAAGCTGAGCAAAATCAGAGGCACAATTTGTTCCATACCAAGGGAGTTGTGAAGGAACGTTCTGTGCGCGTCATCATAGACGGAGGGAGCTGCAACAACTTGGCTAGCATGGAGATGGTGGAGAAGCTTTCTCTCACCACAAGACCACATCCACATCCTTACTACATCCAATGGTTCAACAACAGCGGCAAGGTTAAGGTAACACGTACTGTTCGTGTGCATTTTAGTATCTCTACATATGCTGATTATGTTGATTGTGATGTGGTACCTATGCAAGCATGTTCCTTATTACTTGGTAGACCATGGCAATTTGATAAAAATTCTGTACACCATGGTAGAAACAATCACTATACTCTTGTTCATAAGGATAAAAATATTACTTTGCTTCCTATGACTCCTGATTCCATTTTGAAAGACGATATTAATAGAGCTAATAAAGCAAAACAGGAGACGAATAAGAGTGAAAATCAGATTGTGGCAAAAGAATTTGAGCAACAAATGAAGCCTAATAATAAACCATCTAGTGTTTCTTCTGAAATTAAATTGAAAAGTGCATGTTTATTTGCCACCAAATCTGATATTGATGAGCTAGATTTCAGCAAATCTGTTTGCTATGCTTTTGTGTGCAAAGTGGCATTATTTTCATTCGAGGACGTGCCTTCCTCTTTGCCTCCTGCTGTCACTAACATTTTGCAGGAGTTCGCTGACGTCTTTCCACAAGACGTGCCACCGAGATTACCGCCTATTCGAGGGATTGAGCATCAGATTGACTTAATTCCCGGTGCTTCACTGCCAAACCGTGCACCATACCGTACCAATCCAGAGGAGACGAAGGAGATTATGCGTCAAGTACAAGAGCTTCTCGACAAAGGTTATATACGCGAATCCCTTAGTCCTTGTGCTGTTCCTATTATTCTAGTGCCGAAAAAGGATGGTACATCATGTATGTGTGTTGATTGTAGATGATAGAGGCGGGGGTGTCCCGATCTTTCGATGAGATGATAACTATCGATTTGGTGAAGATGACTTTGATGATCCGACTACAAACGTGCACGACGTTGCGCCTTAGCAATCGCTAAACCAACTCCGAAAGGTTATTGACCACGCTGGAGCACAATCAACCTGACCACGAAGGTCTATTCCTGCAAGCAATCGAAGAACAAGCAAGAATATGATAAAAGCAATCTGAATATTGCGAGTATATATGAAGTATTGATAAAGGTGGGGATCCGTAAGCGGTCTTGGTCTGGTCGTTGGACACAAACGAAGTACACGAAGTTGCAATGGCTAACTTTTAACTAAACAAATCCCCAGGAAAAGCTACTAGATGGATCTACTTATATAGGAGCAAGGGGTGGCGGCCAAGGAGGTGGGAGGACGTCCCAAGGCAGCCTAAAACTAAATCTAGGTCGTACAAGGCCAATGGGCCCGAGTGGAGGTGATGTAACACCTTTGGACTTGTAGTTTGACTCGGATTCTGCTGCAGCATCAGATTGTTTCGTCCACAACTCAACGCTCCGGACGAATTTGAAGGTGATTCCAATTGGGTTGGAAAGTTCACGAAATCTAGTTTCCAACAAAAAAAGAATC
The DNA here is from genome assembly GCF_002162155.2 of Triticum dicoccoides. Lineage (NCBI taxonomy): Eukaryota > Viridiplantae > Streptophyta > Magnoliopsida > Poales > Poaceae > Triticum > Triticum dicoccoides. Next base: position 120,396 of record NW_021314747.1, on the reverse strand, counting down.
ACCCAATTCCGAGTCCGTATGAAAAACTTGTGTGCGTTTTGAGTCAGGTATGTCTGTGCAGTCCGAATCTGAATCCAGAACGTGAGAGACTTGGACTCTATCTTCTCTTGGGCCAAAAGTGACGTGAGAGAACTTTTTGGACAGCAAATAAACATCTCTTTCTTCCTTATCTTCATATGTGGATTGTACAAATGTCCCATACACCTGCAATTAGACAAAACACAAAAGTGTGTGAAGTATTTTTGTTCTGGATAACATAAATAGATTATTGAATAGTTTGCACTAGAAATCACCTGACAAATATGCATATATGCAATATTTTTGGTCATATCCAAGGTAGTCATGTCCTCATCATCCTCCCCTTATTGAAAATAAAGCCGTCCTCGGCGTTGCTTAATCTGAAATGTGGCTAACAAAAGAGACAAGGTGTACATATTGTATATGTATATGTCATCCATTTTTACTTCCCTTGATTTTTGCATATATGAAACATGAATAGATGAGTAACTTGCATAGTTCATAAAATCTAAAGCCAAAAAATTAGCACAAGAAGTAGAAGGCATGAAAATATTGCAACTCAGTTTGCACATATAAGTGAAGCTCTTATTCATTTCAAAAGATTGACAATGTTCATCATTAAACCATCCCAACATTGGTGAATAAACCTTACTTGCATCAAATTTACATGCTACAACATGCTTCAATAAGCAAACATGCAATAAGTCATTCAACACAGAATCATCACCAAGATTAGAGGTCATATCAAAATGATTAAACATTGGTTCTTTTGCATCAATAGTTAATTCAATGGGTGCACTCAAAATTGTTGGTATTTCAGTTGTTTGATCACATGGCAAAGTCAAATTATCAACGTAGTCCTCTAAAATAGGTGGTGTGATCAAAGTAGTGGGTAGCTCATCAGATGGTGCATTCAAATTGACAAGGCATTCATCATTCTCATGTAGAGATGGAAGATCAGTACCTTTGTCATTACCTCTTATGATCAACTCAGATGATGTAGCCACTCTCGGGGGCGATGTGTCACATGGTGATAGAGGCGGGGTGTCCCGATCTTTCGATGAGATGATAACTATCGATTTGGTGGAGACGACTTTGACGATCCGACTACAAATGTGCACGACGTTGCGCCTTAGCAATCGCTAAACCAATCTCCTGAGGTTACTGACGCTGCCGGAAGCACGGTCAGCCTGACCACGAAGGTCTATTCCTGCAAGCAATCAAAGAACGAGCAAGAATATGATAAAGCAATCTGAATATTGCCAATATATATGAGGTATTGATAATGGTGGGGATCCGGAAGCGGTCTTGGTCTGGTCGTTGGACACAAACGAAGTACACGAAGTTGCAATGGCTAACTTTTAACTAAACAAATCCCAAGGAAAAGCTACTAGATGGATCTACTTATATAGGAGCAAGGGGTGGCGGCCAAGAAGGTGGGAGGACGTCCCAAGGCAGCCTAAAACTAAATCTAGGTCGTACAAGGCCAATGGGCCCAAGTGGAGGTGATGTAACACCTTTGGACTTGTAGTTTGACTCGGATTCTGCTGCAGCATCAGATTGTTTCGTCCTCAACTCAACGCTCCGGACGAATTTGAAGGTGATTCCAATTGGGTTGGAAAGTGCACGAAATCTAATTTCCAACAAAAAAAGAATCACCCAATTTGGAGTCCGTATGAAAAACTTGTGTGCGTTTTGAGTCAGGTGTGTCTGTGCAGTCCGAATCTGAATCCAGAACGTGAGAGACTTGGACTCTATCTTCTCTTGGGCCAAAAGTGACGTGAGAGAACTTTTTGGACAGCAAATAAACATCTCTTTCTTCCTTATCATCATATGTGGATTGTACAAATGTCCCATACACCTGCAATTAGACAAAACACAAAAGTGTGTGAAGTATTTTTGTTCTGGATAACATAAATAGATTATTGAATAGTTTGCACTAGAAATCACCTGACAAATATGCATATATGCAATATTTTTGGTCATATCCAAGGTAGTCATGTCCTCATCATCCTCCCCTTCTTGAAAATAAAGCCGTCCTCGGCGTTGCTTAATCTGAAATGTGGCTAACAAAGGAGACAAGGTGTACATGTTGTATATGTATATGTCATCCATTTTTACTTCCCTTGATTTTTGCATATATGACACATGAATAGATGAGTAACTTGCATAGTTCATAAAATCTAAAGCCAAAAAATTAGCACAAGAAGTAGAAGGCATGAAAATATTGCAACTCAGTTTGCACATATAAGTGAAGCTCTTATTCATTTCAAAAGATTGACAATGTTCATCACTAAACCATCCCAACATTGGTGAATAAACCTTACTTGCATCAAATTTACATGCTACAACATGCTTAAATAAGCAAACATGCAATAAGTCATTCAACACAGAATCATCACCAAGATTAGAGGTCATATCAAAATGATTAAACATTGGTTCTTTTGCATCAATAGTTAATTCAATGGGTGCACTCAAAATTGTTGGTATTTCAGTTGTTTGATCACATGGCAAAGTCAAATTATCAACGTAGTCCTCTAAAATAGGTGGTGTAATCAAAGTAGTGGGTAGCTCATCAGATGGTGCATTCAAATTGACAAGGCATTCATCATTCTCATGTAGAGATGGAAGATCAGTACCTTTGTCATCACCTCTTATGATCAACTCAGATGATGTAGCCACTCTCGGGGGCGATGTGTCACATGGTGGAGGTGATGTAGTCCTGACAACAACGGATGTGGTTGTCATAGTATGCCTAGTAGTTGAAGGAACAATCATATCAACTCTTGGAATGTGCACCGTGCGCTTGTTCTCCTCGTGGCCAACACGTCGTTTTATTTCCTGTTCAGCTTTGCAACCAAGATGAAACAAATGGTCCATAGGATAACACTCTTCATGAATTAGTATCTCTTGAATATCACGGTTTAATCCTCCCCAAAATCTATCCATAAAATCATCTTCACTTTCTTCTAAAGAGGAATGCAACAAGGTAGTTTGTAAATCATCATAATATTTTGTTACAGTTTCACTACCTTGTTTTAAGTGTTGCAACTTCTTAATCATGTCACGAGAATAATAAGCAGGGACGAAAGTATGTCGCATGGCAAGTTTCAAACCATCCCAAGTAGTAGGTATATAATCAGGGTGTAACCGACAATATTCACTCCACCAAACCAAAGCATAACCAGTGAAAGAACCAACCGCAACCTTAACCTTTTTATGTTCATTGAAATTATGGGAAGCAAATATATTTTTTATGTCGAACTCCCATTCAATATATAAAGCAGGTTTAAAATGGCCATTAAATGGTGGTATAGATACATTAACCTGATCATGTGCATTTGGATGTTTGTGCACCTCTCGTGACGGTTGTGGTATTTGCAAAGGTTGTGGCACGTCTCCCACGATCGACAAAGCCCATGAATTGACTCTGGATCCTGTCATGATTAGTAGAACAAGAAACAAAACCCAAAAATAATGTTCCTACAACTACTAGGATGTGGTGGTAAAACGCTCACAGTAAAGCAAATATCAATGTCTTACAAGTTCTTACCATACAGCAGGCGGTGATCGGCAACCAGCGGTGTCAAGTAACTCCGAATATTGAGTAAAGCGATTGCCAGGGGAGCGTACATATACACGGTGTAGAAATATGTGGAGCTGGGTTGGCTATATATGGTAGCAAAAGATTAGCAATAATCAATTCAAAGATGCAATGTTGAATAAACGCTCAACGACGGTACTGTGCTGGTCCTAGGCTAGACCGGACTAGAGACGCGAGCCTAGAACACTAATGAGTTCACGGCGTAGCACAACTAGCATCAATGAAGGATACTAAGTAGCTCTTGACAGCAAGATATAAGTGAAGATCACAACGGCAGTGAAGATAATGATGAAAAACAACTGCCAAGCAGGATATACAACAACTCTCTCTCCAACTTTCCTCTTGAAAAGTTTGAGACAATTTTCTGATAAATTCTTTCAAAGAATGCTACTAACTCAAGCTTTCCAATGCAAAAAGAATCACTCAATTCCGAGTTGATATGAGGAGTCAAAGAATTCTAAAACTGGCCTAAAAAATTGGAACAAGCTGTGTTCACGAACTTCGGAGGGCAAAAAGACCTATTTAGAAGCCGATTTTGAGGTGTCAAATATTAAACTAGATTCTGCAACTATTTAGATGCGGATCGTCGCTATCTTCAATTTGAGTACTCACGGAGCCAAAACGGACTTCGTATGAGGAAGATACACCTGTTCTACTGAACAGTGCGCAAAACAGATTCCAATCCGAATTCAGGTACGAGATTGATTCTAGATAGATACAATTTTTTTTTCTTCTCTCTTTTTTTTCTCACGCTTTTTTTTTCTTTTTCTTCTCCCTCTTTTTCTTTTTTTTTTCTTTCCTTTTTTCTCTCTTTTTTTTCTTGATATTCTTTTTCTCCCTCTTTCCAAGACAAACTAGGTAAGATGCAGATTGGATCAGGCGAAGATGTGAATGACCTCAACTATGATTATGACAATGAACAGTGCGTAGCACATGGTGGAAATTAATAGATGGGATGGTGGACAGCGGAAGGGATAATGATGCAGCGGCGGCGTGACTAATGTGAACAGAACTCGAAACTCTAAAGGAACTAGACGCTAAGACCAGCAATTGACACGACGATGCAACCGATAATTCAACTATGCAAGCAATGAATAGAAAATTGGAAAGGCTCAGACTGGCTTGGATAAAGGATGAACAGATCTAACTTTTTTTTGTGTGGCTTTTTCTTGGACAATAGGTAAGAAAATAAATCTAATCTAGGAAAACTGGAAATTCTCACCGAGCAACCTGAAAACTGATACCACTTGATAGAGGCGGGGGTGTCCCGATCTTTCGATGAGATGATAACTATCGATTTGGTGAAGATGACTTTGACGATCCGACTACAAACGTGCACGACGTTGCGCCTTAGCAATCGCTAAACCAACTCCGAAAGGTTATTGACCACGCTGGAGCACAATCAACCTGACCACGAAGGTCTATTCCTGCAAGCAATCGAAGAACAAGCAAGAATATGATAAAAGCAATCTGAATATTGCGAGTATATATGAAGTATTGATAAAGGTGGGGATCCGTAAGCGGTCTTGGTCTGGTCGTTGGACACAAACGAAGTACACGAAGTTGCAATGGCTAACTTTTAACTAAACAAATCCCCAGGAAAAGCTACTAGATGGATCTACTTATATAGGAGCAAGGGGTGGCGGCCAAGGAAGTGGGAGGACGTCCCAAGGCAGCCTAAAACTAAATCTAGGTCGTACAAGGCCAATGGGCCCAAGTGGAGGTGATGTAACACCTTTGGACTTGTAGTTTGACTCGGATTCTGCTGTAGCATCAGATTGTTTCGTCCACAACTCAACGCTCCGGACGAATTTGAAGGTGATTCCAATTGGGTTGGAAAGTGCACGAAATCTAGTTTCCAACAAAAAAAGAATCACCCAATTCAAAGTCCGTATGAAAAACTTGTGTGCGTTTTGAGTCAGGTATGTCTGTGCAGTCTGAATCTGAATCCAGAACGTGAGAGACTTGGACTCTATCTTCTCTTGGGACAAAAGTGACGTGAGAGAACTTTTTGGACAGCAAATAAACATCTCTTTCTTCCTTATCTTCATATGTGGATTGTACAAATGTCCCATACACCTGCGATTAGACAAAACACAAAAGTGTGTGAAGTATTTTTGTTCTGGATAACATAAATAGATTATTGAATAGTTTGCACTAGAAATCACCTGACAAATATGCATATATGCAATATTTTTGGTCATATCCAAGGTAGTCATGTCCTCGTCAGTAGAGGCATTAATAATATTACTATTCGTTATCGTCATCCTATTCCTAGGCTAGATGATATGCTTGATGAATTGAGTGGCTCTACAATATTCTCCAAAGTTGATTTGCGTAGTGGATACCATCAAATTCGTATGAAATTGGGAGATGAATGGAAAACAGCATTCAAAACTAAGTTTGGATTATATGAGTGGTTAGTCATGCCTTTTGGGTTAACTAATGCACCTAGTACTTTCATGAGATTAATGAACGAAGTTTTACGTGCTTTCATTGGACGATTTGAGGTAGTTTACTTTGATGACATATTGATTTATAGCAGATCTTTAGAAGAATATTTGGAACATTTACGTGTTGTTTTTATTGCTCTACGTGATGCACGTTTGTTTGGTAACCTTGGGAAGTGCACCTTTTGCACCGACCGAGTATCTTTTCTTGGCTATGTTGTTACTCCACAGGGAATTGAAGTTGATAAAGCCAAGATTGAAGCTATTGAGAGTTGGCCGCAACCCAAAACAGTCACACAAGTGAGGAGTTTTCTTGGCCTCGCTGGATTCTATAGGCGTTTTGTGAGAGATTTCAGCACCATTGCTGCACCTCTCAATGAGCTTACAAAGAAAGATGTGCCTTTTCTTTGGGGTACCGCACAGGAAGAAGCTTTCTCGGTATTGAAAGATAAGTTGACACATGCTCCTTTACTCCAACTTCCTGATTTTAATAAGACTTTTGAGCTTGAATGTGATGCTAGTGGAATTGGATTAGGCGGTGTGTTATTACAAGATGGCAAACCTGTTGCATACTTTTCTGAAAAATTGAGTGGGCCTAGTCTGAATTATTCTACTTATGATAAAGAATTATATGCTCTTGTTCGGACTTTAGAAACATGGCAACATTATTTATGGCCCAAAGAATTTGTTATACATTCTGACCATGAATCTTTGAAACATATTAAAAGTCAAGCTAAACTGAATCGTAGACATGCTAAATGGGTTGAATTCATTGAGACTTTTCCTTATGTCATTAAACACAAGAAGGGAAAAGAAAATGTTATTGCTGATGCATTGTGTCGCCGCTATACTATGCTTTCACAACTTGACTTCAAAATATTTGGTTTGGAGACCATCAAAGATCAATATGTGCATGATGCTGATTTTAAAGATGTAATGCAGAATTGTAAAGAAGGAAGAATGTGGAACAAGTTCGTCGTTAACGATGGATTTGTGTTTCATGCTAACAAGCTATGCATTCCAGCTAGCTCCGTTCGTCTTTTGTTGTTGCAGGAGGCGCATGGAGGAGGATTAATGGGACACTTTGGCGTGAAGAAGACGGAGGACGTACTTGCTACACATTTCTTTTAGCCAAAGATGAGACGGGATGTTGAGCGTTTTATTGCTCGATGCACTACATGTCAAAAAGCTAAGTCACGACTCAATCCTCATGGTTTATATATGCCTTTGCCTGTACCTAGTGTTCCTTGGGAGGATATATCTATGGACTTTGTTTTAGGTTTACCTCGTACAAATAAGGGGAGGGATAGCATATTTGTTGTCGTGGATAGATTCTCGAAAATGGCACACTTTATACCATGTCATAAAAGCGATGATGCTGTTAATGTTGCTGATTTGTTCTTTCATGAAATTATTCGCTTGCATGGTGTGCCAAATACTATTGTTTCAGATCGTGATACTAAATTTCTTAGCCACTTTTGGAGATGTTTATGGGCTAAGTTGGGGACTAAACTGCTTTTTAGTACTACTTGTCACCCCCAAACTGATGGACAAACTGAAGTAGTCAATAGAACGTTGCCTACTATGCTTAGGGCTGTTTTGAAGAATAATAAGAAAATGTGGGAGGAATGCTTGCCTCATATTGAATTTGCTTATAATCGTTCATTGCATTCTACTACTAAGATGTGCCCTTTTGAAGTTGTGTATGGTTTCCTACCTCGTGCACCTATTGATTTGTTGCCTCTTCCATCTTCGGAGAAGGTTAATTTTGATGCTAAACAACGTGCTGAATTGATTTTAAAAATGCATGAGTAAACTAAGGAAAACATTGAGCGTATGAATGCTAAATATAAACTTGCTGGAGATAAGGGTAGAAAACATGTTGTGTTTGCACCTGGAGATCTTGTTTGGTTACATTTGCGTAAGGATAGATTTCCTGATTTGCACAAATCAAAGCTAATGCCACGTGCTGATGGTCCCTTTAAGGTGTTGATAGAGGCGGGGTGTCCCGATCTTTCGATGAGATGATAACTATCGATTTGGTGGAGACGACTTTGACGATCCGACTACAAACGTGCAACGACGTTGTGCCTTAGCAATCGCTAAACCAACTCCGAGAGGTTATTGACCACGCCGGAGCACGATCAACCTGACCACGAAGGTCTATTCCTGCAAGCAATCGAAGAACAAGCAAGAATATGATAAAAGCAATCTGAATATCGCGAATATGTATGAAGTATTGATAATGGTGGGGATCCGAAAAAGTGGTCTTGGTCTGGTCGTTGGACACAAACGAAGCACACGAAGTTGCAATGGCTAACTTTTAACTAAACAAATCCCAAAGTCTAAACGATGCCCTAAGGGCTGTATATATGGAGGAAGAGGGGGGAATTTCGTAGCCCTTGGTGGAGGGGTCCGAAATCAACCCTATCTCTTGTTTCCCCACACATACGGACTCTAAAAATAGCCTATACTTATGTATTTCGAAATTACATGGGCCTGGCCCAATAATAAGGTGACGCAGCACCTAAAATAGCCTCGGGATGAAATTTATGAAGTGGCATCTTGTATATTTCGTCCAAGGCTTCATGCACCCATTATGGTGGCTTCAAAGTCCTGAAATCATCACTTGTAACTCCGTTCTTGTTCCCCTTGCGCATGCCATCATCTCCATGCTTGTTCTTGCTCCGGTGTTCATCCTTCTCCAAGCTAGGCCCTTCATTTGTAAGCAAAACAAATGTATCCAATTTAGGCAGCATCATATTCTCATGAACATTAGAATCATTACCAAGAAACGAAAGTACCGGGTAATTTAGTTGGCGTGCACGAGCTCTAGTAATTGGTCCAGTATGTATAGCAGCAGGGGCTGTGGGTGTAACAATTGTATTGATGTCCTCATCATCCTCCCCTTCTTGAAATGAAGTCGTCCTCGACGGAAGTTCATCTTCCTCACCCAAATAAGGCTTCAAATCTGCAATGTTAAAAGTGGGACTAACCCCAAAATCTGCAGGCAGCTCAAGTTTATATGCATTATCATTTATTTTCTCTAACACCTTAAAGGGACCATCAGCACGTGGCATTAACTTTGATTTGCGCAAATCAGGAAATCTATCCTTACGCAAATGTAACCAAACAAGATCTCCAGGTGCAAACACAACATGTTTTCTACCCTTATCTCCAGCAAGTTTATATTTAGCATTCATGCGCTCAATGTTTTCCTTAGTTAACTCATGCATTTTTAAAATCAACTCAGCACGTTGTTTAGCATCAAAATTAACCTTCTCCGAAGATGGAAGAGGCAACAAATCAATAGGTGCATGAGGTAGGAAACCATACACAACTTCAAAAGGGCACATCTTAGTAGTAGAATGCAATGAACGATTATAAGCAAATTCAATATGAGGCAAGCATTCCTCCCACATTTTCTTATTATTCTTCAAAACAGCCCTAAGCATAGTAGACAACGTTCTATTGACTACTTCAGTTTGTCCATCAGTTTGGGGGTGACAAGTAGTACTAAAAAGCAGTTTAGTCCCCAACTTAGCCCATAAACATCTCCAAAAGTGGCTAAGAAATTTAGTATCACGATCTGAAACAATAGTATTTGGCACACCATCCAAGCGAATAATTTCACGAAAGAACAAATCAGCAACATTAACAGCATCATCGCTTTTATGACATGGTATAAAGTGTGCCATTTTCGAGAATCTATCCACGACAACAAATATGCTATCCCTCCCCTTCTTTGTTCGAGGTAAACCTAAAACAAAGTCCATAGATATATCCTCCCAAGGAACACTAGGTACAGGCAAAGGCATATATAAACCATGAGGATTGAGTCGTGACTTAGCTTTTTGACATGTAGTGTAGCGAGCAATAAAACGCTCAACATCCCGTCTCATCTTTGGCCAAAAGAAATGTGTAGCAAGTACGTCCTCCGTCTTCTTCACGCCAAAGTGTCCCATTAATCCTCCTCCATGCGCCTCCTGCAACAACAAAAGACGAACGGAGCTAGCTGGAATGCATAGCTTGTTAGCACGAAACACAAATCCATCGTTAACAACAAACTTGTTCCACATTCTTCCTTCTTTACAATTCTGCATTACATCTTTAAAATCAGCATCATGCACATATTGATCTTTGATGGTCTCCAAACCAAATATTTTGAAGTCAAGTTGTGAAAGCATAGTATAGCGATGAGACAATGCATCAGCAATAACATTTTCTTTTCCCTTCTTGTGTTTAATGACATAAGAGAAAGTCTCAATGAATTCAACCCATTTAGCATGTCTACGATTCAGTTTAGCTTGACTTTTAATATGTTTCAAAGATTCATGATCAGAATGTATAACAAATTCTTTGGGCCATAAATAATGTTGCCATGTTTCTAAAGTCTGAACAAGAGCATATAATTCTTTATCATAAGTAGAATAATTCAGACTAGGCCCACTCAATTTTTCAGAAAAGTATGCAACAGGTTTGCCATCTTGTAATAACACACCTCCTAATCCAATTCCACTAGCATCACATTCAAGCTCAAAAGTCTTATTAAAATCAGGAAGTTCGAGTAAAGGAGCATGTGTCAACTTATCTTTCAATACCGTGAAGGCTTCTTCCTGTGCGGTACCCCAAAGAAAAGGCACATCTTTCTTTGTAAGCTCAACTCTCAATAGCTTCTTCCTGTGCGGTACCGTTTTGGGCTGCGGCCAACTCTCAATAGCTTCAATCTTGGCTTTATCAACTTCAATTCCCTGTGGAGTAACAACATAGCCAAGAAAAGATACTCGGTCGGTGCAAAAGGTGCACTTCCCAAGGTTACCAAACAAACGTGCATCACGTAGAGCAATAAAAACAGCACGTAAATGTTCCAAATGTTCTTCCAAAGATCTGCTATAAATCAATATGTCATCAAAGTAAACTACCACAAATCGTCCAATGAAAGCACGTACAACTTCGTTCATTAATCTCATGAAAGTACTAGGTGCATTAGTTAACCCAAAAGGCATGACTAACCACTCATATAATCCAAACTTAGTTTTAAATGCTGTTTTCCATTCATCTCCCAATTTCATACGAATTTGATGGTAGCCACTACGCAAATCAACTTTGGAGAATATTGTAGAGCCACTCAATTCATCAAGCATATCATCTAGCCTAGGAATAGGATGACGATAACGAATAGTAATATTATTAATGCCTCTACAATCAACACACATACGTGATGTACCATCCTTTTTCGGCACTAGAATAATAGGAACAGCACAAGGACTAAGGGATTCGCGTATATAACCTTTGTCGAGAAGCTCTTGTACTTGACGCATAATCTCCTTCGTCTCCTCTGGATTGGTACGGTATGGTGCACGGTTTGGCAGTGAAGCACCGGGAATTAAGTCAATCTGATGCTCAATCCCTCGAATAGGCGGTAATCCCGGTGGCACGTCTTGTGGAAAAACGTCAGCGAACTCCTGCAAAATGTTAGTGACAGCAGGAGGCAAAGAGGAAGGCACATCCTCAAATGAAAATAATGCCTCTTTGCACACAAAAGCATAGCAAACAGATTTGCTGAAATCTAGCTCATCAATATCAGATTTGGTGGCAAATAAACATGCACTTTTCAATTTAATTTCAGAAGCAACACTAGATGGTTTATTATTAGGCTTCATTTGTTGCTCAAATTCTTTTGCCACAATCTGATTTTCACTCTTATTCGTCTCCTGTTTTGCTTTATTAGCTCTATTAATATCATCTTTCAAAATAGAATCAGGAGTCATAGGAAGCAAAGTAATATTTTTATCCTTATGAACAAGAGTATAGTGATTGTTTCTACCATGGTGTACAGAATTTTTATCAAATTGCCATGGTCTACCAAGTAATAAGGAACATGCTTGCATAGGTACCACATCACAATCAACATAATCAGCATATGTAGAGATACTAAAATGCACACGAACAGTACGTGTTACCTTAATGATGAGGACATCAATACAATTGTTACACCCACAGCCCCTGCTGCTATACATACTGGACCAATTACTAGAGCTCGTGCACGCCAACTAAATTATCAGGTACTTTCGTTTCTTGGTAATGATTCTAATGTTCATGAGAATATGATGCTGCCTAAATTGGATACATTTGTTTTGCTTACAAATGAAGGGCCTAGCTTGGAGAAGGATGAACATTGGAGCAAGAACAAGCATGGAGATGATGGCATGCGCAAGGGGAACAAGAACGGAGTTACAAGTGATGATTTCAGGACTTTGAAGCCACCATAATGTGTGCATGAAGCCTTGGACGAAATATACAAGATGCCACTTCATAAATTTCGTCCCGAGGCTATTTTAGGTGCTGCGTCACCTTATTATTGGGCCAGGCCCATGTAATTTCGAAATACATAAGTATAGGCTATTTTTAGAGTCCGTATATGTGGGGAAACAAGAGATAGGGTTGATTTCGGACCCCTCCACCAAGGGCCACGAAATCCACCCCCTCTTCCTCCATATATACAGCCCTTAGGGCATCGTTTAGACCTTGGGTTTTGTTTAGATTAAAAGTTCGCCATAGCTGCAACTTCGCGTACTTCGTTTGTGTTCAACGACCAGACAAAGGCGTCACAGAACCCCACCTTGATCAATAAAGCTTTCATCTTATATTCGCAATATCCAGATTGCAATCTTAGTTTCTTGCTTGTTCTTCGTTTGCTCGCAGGAAACAGACCCTCGTGGTCAGGTTGATCGTGCTCCGGCGTGGTCAATAACCTCTCGGAGTTGGTTTAGCGATTGCTAAGGCGCGACGTCCTCGCACGTTCGTAGTCGGATCGTCAAAGTCGACTTCCACCAAAGCGAAATCCACCATCTCATCGAAAGACGGGACACCTTTGCCTCTATCACATCACGTAGAGCAATAAAAACAGCACGTAAATGTTCCAAATGTTCTTCCAAAGATCTGCTATAAATCAATATGTCATCAAAGTAAACTACCACAAATCGTCCAATGAAAGCACGTAAAACTTCGTTCATTAATCTCATGAAAGTACTAGGTGCATTAGTTAACCCAAAAGGCATGACTAACCACTCATATAATCCAAACTTAGTTTTAAATGATGTTTTCCATTCATCTCCCAATTTCATACGAATTTGATGGTAGCCACTACGCAAATCAACTTTGGAGAATATTGTAGAGCCACTCAATTCATCAAGCATATCATCTAGCCTAGGAATAGGATGACGATAACGAATAGTAATATTATTAATGCCTCTACAATCAACACACATACGTGATGTACCATCCTTTTTCGGCACTAGAATAATAGGAACAGCACAAGGACTAAGGGATTCGCGTATATAACCTTTGTCGAGAAGCTCTTGTACTTGACGCATAATCTCCTTCGTCTCCTCTGGATTGGTACGGTATGGTGCACGGTTTGGCAGTGAAGCACCGGGAATTAAGTCAATCTGATGCTCAATCCCTCGAATAGGCGGTAATCCCGGTGGCACGTCTTGTGGAAAAACGTCAGCGAACTCCTGCAAAATGTTAGTGACAGCAGGAGGCAAAGAGGAAGGCACATCCTCAAATGAAAATAATGCCTCTTTGCACACAAAAGCATAGCAAACAGATTTGCTGAAATCTAGCTCATCAATATCAGATTTGGTGGCAAATAAACATGCACTTTTCAATTTAATTTCAGAAGCAACACTAGATGGTTTATTATTAGGCTTCATTTGTTGCTCAAATTCTTTTGCCACAATCTGATTTTCACTCTTATTCCTCTCCTGTTGGGCTTTATTAGCTCTATTAATATCATCTTTCAAAATGGAATCAGGAGTCATAGGAAGCAAAGTAATATTTTTATCCTTATGAACAAGAGTATAGTGATTGTTTCTACCATGGTGTACAGAATTTTTATCAAATTGCCATGGTCTACCAAGTAATAAGGAACATGCTTGCATAGGTACCACATCACAATCAACATAATCAGCATATGTAGAGATACTAAAATGCACACGAACAGTACGTGTTACCTTAACCTTGCCGCTGTTGTTGAACCATTGGATGTAGTAAGGATGTGGATGTGGTCTTGTGGTGAGAGAAAGCTTCTCCACCATCTCCATGCTAGCCAAGTTGTTGCAACTACCTCCGTCTATGATGACGCGCACAGAACGTTCCTTCACAACTCACTTGGTATGGAACAAATTGTGCCTCTGATTTTGCTCAGCTTGTGTGACCTGCACACTCAAAACACGTTGAGCAACTAAACATTCATACCTGTCAGCGTCTTCAGGAGCCATGTATTGCGTCTCATGATCAGAATCATCTCCACCATGTTCTTCACGTGTAATAAGAGCCAAAGTCTCCTCATCATAGTCACTAGCGGACTCATATCCACCATCCGCGGTAGCAATCATCACACGCGGAGATTTGCATTCCCTCGCATAATGACCTCCTCCTTTACAACGACGACAAATAATATCACTTGTGTGCCCTGTTGATGCCATGGAAGAAGAAGAACGTTGTGCAGGCCCCGCAGGTGCGCTCTTGGCAGATAATGGTGGTTGTGCCTGTTTTCTTGTATCACGGCTGGAGGTGGCACCGGATGGAGGTGCTGGTGCAGTTGAAGTAGAAGATGCACGTGGTGTCCATGATGAAGGTCGGCCTGCAGAAAAGTTAGTTCGCGCCAATGCTTGTCGATCCTGCACTTCACGTTCAGCTTTACAAGCAAGATGGAATAAACGAGTGATATTAGTATACTCCTTATAGTCTAGAATGGTCTGAATCTCTCTATTTAATCCACCCAGAAAACGTGCAAGCATAGCTTCATTCTCCTCAACAATACCACATCTAATCATGCCAGTTTGTAATTCCTGATAATATTCTTCTACAGAATTTTTCCCTTGTCTTAAACGCTGCAATTTTTGAAGCAATTCACGTTGATAATATGGTGGAACCCAACGCGTACGCATAGCAGTTTACAAAGCAGCCCAAGTAGTTGGAATAGGATATAATCTACAATGTTCAGACCACCATACACATGCAAAACTAGTGAAAGCACAAACAGCAGCAGCAACTCGTCTCTCCTCAGGATATTGTAAACATGTAAATCGTTGTTCAGTTTCTAACTCCCGAGTAAGATATATATCAGGAACATATCTACCCTCAAATGGTGGAATATTCAATTTTAGTTTAGGAATATGGACATCATCTCGTACCTGAGGTGGTGGTGCAGGCCTACCATTACGAATATATACCTGAGGTCGACCTGGTGGTGGTGGTGCTGGTGGCTGCTCGTAGATCTGATTTTGATCAACCTCATCCTCATAATCTCCCGCATAATCATCATCCTCCTGGGTACCAGCAGCAGCAGTAGCAGGAGCCAAAGAAGCACCAACAGCAGTAGCAGCGGCACCAGAATTTTGTCCTGGCTCAATAGGAACACACTGTGCTCGTCCATACTGATTCGGAAGGGGGCGTAGTTGTTTTTGTTGCAGAGGTGCGACAGGTGCAGCCGGTGGTGGAAGACGCACAAGCAGTTCATTAAATCTGTTATCGAGCTTTGTTTCAAACGTCTTCTCAAGGCCAGTGATCTTCTCCATGGCCTCTTCAAAATTGTTCAGCACATCTTGTACCTGTTCAGTCATCATTTGCTGAAACTTATCATGAAGCTCCTTGTTCGATAAGTTCTCCCAGTCAATCTCGTCGGCTTGTGATCCTGGCATGGTTAGCAGCAACAGAAACACACAAGAATATGATCCTACAGACTACTAAGAAGTGGTGGTGGTGTATCACAAATCCGTCAAGCAAATCTCAAATTCTTACCAGTTCTTACCCAGCAGCAGGCGGTGATCGGCAACCGTTGTAGTCAAAAACTCTCAAAGCTTGGATAGAGCGATTACTAGGGAGAGTCAAACACACGACGTAGATGTATGTGGAGCTGGGAAGGCTTATAGTATGGTAGCAAAAAGGGTCAGCAATAATCAATTCAGAGATGCAAAGTTGAATAAACGCTCAACGACGGTACAGTGCTGGTCCTAGGCTAGACTGTGCTAGAGACGCGAGCCTAGAACACCAACAAAATCATGGCACGGCACGTAAACAAGGGAAAAGCACACTCTGAAAAAAAAATTCCGCTCTTTTTTTTTTTGCGAAAAATCACTATAATGGCGAGTGTCTCAAAACTCTTCCTAGGTCAAACTGACAGGATGGGCACGAAAATTTTTTTTGTCGACCAAAATTTTTTTTTCGACTGCCCGGACCCAAAAACTGGAAACGGGTCAAAAAAAACTTCCTATAATGGCACCTGTCTCAAAACACTCAGAAACACCTAAAAATAGGATAGCCAGAATTTTTTTCGAAAAATGCGTTTTCGAAAAATTTTGGGCCTAAACGGAGCGTGGCTACCCGACTCTTTTTTTTTCCGAAACCTACTCCGGCAAGGAAACACGAATCGGAAACTAGATGGATCTCGAAAATAAACCTAATAAGCAAGGAAATCAGATTGGTGGTGGATATATGGTGGTGGTATATGGCAGCGGTGGTGGTAGCGGTGGTAGTATATGGATATGGATCGGTGGTGGTATATGGACACGGATTGGTGGTGGTATATGGATACGGATTCGGAGCGGTGGTGGTAGATGGCAGGGGCGATGATGATGGTGCGGCGGCGGCGTGACAACTTATGACCAGAACTCGAAACTCTAAAAGACTAGACTCTAAGACCAGCAACTAGACACGACGATGCAACCGCAAATTCAACAAAGCAAAACCCTAAAAAGATTATGCAAAGGCTCAGATTGGTTCAGATATGATGAACTAACCCTAATTTTTTTTGTGGCTTTTTCGTGGACTGTAGGTATGAAGAACAGACTCGATCTAAACTACGAAAAACTGTAAAATCTCACCGAGCAACCTGGAAATCTGATACCACTTGATAGAGGCGGGGTGTCCCGATCTTTCGATGAGATGATAACTAACGATTTGGTGGAGACGACTTTGACGATCCGACTACAAACGTGCAACGACGTTGTGCCTTAGCAATCGCTAAACCAACTCCGAGAGGTTATTGACCACGCCGGAGCACGATCAACCTGACCACGAAGGTCTATTCCTGCAAGCAATCGAAGAACAAGCAAGAATATGATAAAAGCAATCTGAATATCGCGAATATGTATGAAGTATTGATAATGGTGGGGATCCGAAAAGTGGTCTTGGTCTGGTCGTTGGACACAAACGAAGCACACGAAGTTGCAATGGCTAACTTTTAACTAAACAAATCCCAAAGTCTAAATGATGCCCTAAGGGCTGTATATATGGAGGAAGAGGGGGGAATTTCGTGGCCCTTGGTGGAGGGGTCCGAAATCAACCCTATCTCTTGTTTCCCCACACATACGGACTCTAAAAATAGCCTATACTTATGTATTTCGAAATTACATGGGCCTGGCCCAATAATAAGGTGACGCAGCACCTAAAATAGCCTCGGGACGAAATTTATGAAGTGGCATCTTGTATATTTCGTCCAAGGCTTCATGCACCCATTATGGTGGCTTCAAAGTCCTGAAATCATCACTTGTAACTCCGTTCTTGTTCCCCTTGCGCATGCCATCATCTCCAAGCTTGTTCTTGCTCCGGTGTTCATCCTTCTCCAAGCTAGGCCCTTCATTTGTAAGCAAAACAAATGTATCCAATTTAGGCAGCATCATATTCTCATGAACATTAGAATCATTACCAAGAAATGGAAGTACCTGGTAATTTAGTTGGCGTGCACGAGCTCTAGTAATTGGTCCAGTATGTATAGCAGCAGGGGCTGTGGGTGTAACAATTGTATTGATGTCCTCATCAGGTGTTAGAGAAAATAAATGATAATGCATATAAACTTGAGCTGCCTGCAGATTTTGGGGTTAGTCCCACTTTTAACATTGCAGATTTGAAGCCTTATTTGGGTGAGGAAGATGAGTTTTCGTCGAGGACGACTTCATTTCAAAAAGGGGAGGATGATGAGGACATCAATACCATTGTTACACCCACAGCCCCTACTGCTACATATACGGGACCAATTACTAGAGCTCGCGCACGCCAATTAAATTATCAGGTACTTTCGTTTCTTGGTAATGATTCTAATGTTCATGAGAATATGATGCTGCCTAAATTGGATACATTTGTTTTGCTTACAAATGAAGGGCCTAGCTTGGAGAAGGATGAACATTGGAGCAAGAACAAGCATGGAGATGATGCCATGCGCAAGGGGAACAAGAACGGAGTTACAAGTGATGATTTCAGGACTTTGAAGCCACCATAATGGGTGCATGAAGCCTTGGACGAAATATACAAGATGCCACTTCATAAATTTCGTCCCGAGGCTATTATAGGTGCCGTGTCACCTTTTTATTGGGCCAGGCCCATGTAATTTCGAAATACATAAGTATAGGCTATTTTTAGAGTCCGTATGTGTGGGGAAACAAGAGATAGAGTTGATTCGGACCCCTCCACCAAGGGCCACGAAATTCCCCCTCTCTTCCTCCATATATACAGCCCTTAGGGCACCGTTTAGACTTTGGGTTTTGTTTAGATTAAAAGTTCGCCATAGCTGCAACTTTGCGTACTTCATTTGTGTTCAACGACCAGACAAAGGCGTCACAGAACCCCACCTTGATCAATAAAGCTTTCATCTTATATTTGCAATATCCAGATTGCAATCTTAGTTTCTTGCTTGTTCTTCGTTTGCTCGCAGGAAACAGACCCTCGTGGTCAGGTTGATCGTGCTCCGGCGTGGTCAATAACCTCTCGGAGTTGGTTTAGTGATTGCTAAGGCGCGACGTCCTCGCACGTTCATAGTCGGATCGTCAAAGTCGACTGCCACCAAAGCGATATCCATCATCTCATCGAAAGACGGGACACCTTTGCCTCTATCACCATTATTTATGTCCCAAAGAATTTGTTATACATTCTGATCATGAATCTTTGAAACATATTAAAAGTCAAGCTAAACTGAATCGTAGATATGCTAAATGGGTTGAATTCATTAAGACTTTCCGTTATGTCATTAATCACAAGAAGGGTAAACAAAATGTTATTGCTGATGCATTGTCTCGTCACTATACTATGCTTTCACAACTTGACTTCAAAATATTTGGTTTGGAGACCATCGAAGATCAATATGTGCATGATGCTGATTTTAAAGATGTAATACAGAATTGTAAAGAAGGAAGAACGTGGAACAAGTTCGTCATTAATGATGGATTTGTGATTCGTGCTAACAAGTTATGCATTCCAGCTAGCTCTGTTCGTCTTTTGTTGTTGCAGGAGGCGCATGGAGGAGGATTAATGGGACTCTTTGGCATGACGAAGACGGAGGATATACTTGCTACACATTTCTTTTGGCCAAAGATGAGACGTGATGTTGAGCGTTTTGTTGCTTGCTGCACTACATGTCAAAAAGCTAAGTCACGACTAAATCCTCATGGTTTATGATGCCTTTGCCTGTGTAACGCCCTCGATGCGGCTATATCTCCCACGTGTCGAAGCACGACTTAGAGGCATAACCGCATTGAAAGCAATGTCGCAAGTGAGGTAATCTTCACACAACCCATGTAATACAATAGGGGAAAAGATACATAGTTGGCTTACAATCGCCACTTCACACAAATACATGAATAAAGCATTACATCAAACAGATACAATCAAGGTCCGACTACGGAACCAAAATAAAAGAAGAACCCCAAATGCGACAAGGTCCCCGATCGACCCCAACTGGGCTCCACTACTGATCAACTAGAACGAAACAACACAAAGGACAAGATCTTCATCGAGCTCCTCCTTGAGCTTGGTTGCATCACCTGCACGGTCTCATCGGCACCTGCAAGCTGGTTTTGGAAGTATCTGTGAGTCACGGGGACTCAGCAATCTCGCACCCTCGCGATCAAGACTATTTAAGCTTATAGGTAAGGTAAAGGTATGAGCTGGAGCTGCAACAAGCGGCTAGCATATATTGTGGCTAACATACGCAATGAGAGCGAGAAGAGAAAGCAAAGCACGGACGATACAAGTATGATCAAGAAGTGATCCTAAAACAACCTATGTCAAGCATAACTCCAACACCGTGTTCACTTCCCGGACTCCGCCGGAAAGAGACCATCACGGTAACACACGCGGTTGATGTATTTTAATTAAGGTCAACTTCAAGTTTTCTACAATCGGACATTAACAAATTCCAATCTGCCCATAACCGCAGGCACGGCTTTCGAAAGTTCAAAACCCTGCAGGGGTGTCCCAACTTAGCCCATGACAAGCTCTCATGGTCAACGAAGGAATAGACCTCCTCCCGAGACATTCCAATCAGACTCGGTATCCCGGTTCTACAAGACATCCTCGACAATGGTAAAACAAGTCCAGCAAAGCCGCCCGATGCGCCGACATCCTGATGGGAGCTGCACATATCTCGTTCTCAGGGCAACACCGGATGAGACATCCTACGAGTAAAACCAGCCCTCAAGTTTCCCCGAGGTGGCCCCGCAGTCTACTCAGTTCGGACCAACACTTAGACAAGCACTGGCCCGGGGGGTTAAAATAAAGATGACCCTTGGGCTGGCCTAACCCAAGGGAAAAAGAGGCTAGGTGGCGAATGGTAAAACAAAGGTTGGGCCTTGCTGATAGAGGCAAAGGTGTCCCGTCTTTCGATGAGATGATGGATATCGCTTTGGTGGAAGTCGACTTTGACGATCCGACTACGAACGTGCGAGGACGTCACGCCTTAGCAATCGCTAAACCAACTCCAAGAGGTTATTGACCACGCCGGAGCACGATCAACCTGACCACGAGGGTCTGTTTCCCGCGAGCAAACGAAGAACAAGCAAGAAACTAAGATTGCAATCTGGATATTGCGAATATAAGATGAAAGCTTTATTGATCAAGGTGGGGTTCTGTGACGCCTTTGTCTGGTCGTTGAACACAAACGAAGTACGCAAAGTTGCAGCTATGGCGAACTTTTAATCTAAACAAAACCCAAAGTCTAAACGGTGCCCTAAGGGCTGTATATATGGAGGAAGAGAGGGGGAATTTCGTGGCCCTTGGTGGAGGGGTCCGAAATCAACCCTATCTCTTGTTTCCCCACACATACGGACTCTAAAAATAGCCTATACTTATGTATTTCGAAATTACATGGGCCTGGCCCAATAAAAAGGTGACGCAGCACCTATAATAGCCTCGGGACGAAATTTATGAAGTGGCATCTTGTATATTTCGTCCATGGCTTCATGCACCCATTATGGTGGCTTCAAAGTCTTGAAATCATCACTTGTAACTCCGTTCTTGTTCCCCTTGCGCATGGCATCATCTCCATGCTTGTTCTTGCTCCAATGTTCATCCTTCTCCAAGCTAGGCCCTTCATTTGTAAGCAAAACAAATGTATCCAATTTAGGCAGCATCATATTCTCATGAACATTAGAATCATTACCAAGAAACGAAAGTACCTGATAATTTAATTGGCGTGCGCGAGCTCTAGTAATTGGTCCCGTATATGTAGCAGTAGGGGCTGTGGGTGTAACAATGGTATTGATGTCCTCATCATCCTCCCCTTCTCAAAATGAAGTCGTCCTCGACGGAAACTCATCTTCCTCACCCAAATAAGGCTTCAAATCTGCAATGTTAAAAGTGGGACTAACCCCAAAATCTGCAGGCAGCTCAAGTTTATATGCATTATCATTTATTTTCTCTAACACCTTAAAGGGACCATCAGCACGTGGCATTAGCTTTGATTTGCGCAAATCAGGAAATCTATCCTTACGCAAATGTAACCAAACAAGATCTCCAGGTGCAAACACAACATGTTTTCTACCCTTATCTCCAGCAAGTTTATATTTAGCATTCATACGCTCAATGTTTTCCTTAGTTAACTCATGCATTTTTAAAATCAATTCAGCACGTTGTTTAGCATCAAAATTAACCTTCTCCGAAGATGGAAGAGGCAACAAATCAATAGGTGCACGAGGTGGGAAACCATACACAACTTCAAAAGGGCACATCTTAGTAGTAGAATGCAATGAACTATTATAAGCAAATTCAATATGAGGCAAGCATTCCTCCCACATTTTCTTATTATTCTTCAAAACAGCCCTAAGCATAGTAGACAACGTTCTATTGACTACTTCAGTTTGTCCATCAGTTTGGGGGTGACAAGTAGTACTAAAAAGCAGTTTAGTCCCCAACTTAGCCCATAAACATCTCCAAAAGTGGCTAAGAAATTTAGTATCACGATCTGAAACAATAGTATTTGGCACACCATGCAAGCGAATAATTTCACAAAAGAACAAATCAGCAACATTAACAGCATCATCGCTTTTATGACATGGTATAAAGTGTGCCATTTTCGAGAATCTATCCACGACAACAAATATGCTATCCCTCCCCTTCTTTGTTCGAGGTAAACCTAAAACAAAGTCCATAGATATATCCTCCCAAGGAACACTAGGTACAGGCAAAGGCATATATAAACCATTAGGATTGAGTCGTGACTTAGCTTTTTGACATGTAGTGCATCGAGCAATAAAATGCTCAACATCCCATCTCATCTTTGGCCAAAAGAAATGTGTAGCAAGTACGTCCTCCGTCTTCTTCACGCCAAAGTGTCCCATTAATCCTCCTCCATGCGCCTCCTGCAACAACAAAAGACGAACGGAGCTAGCTGGAATGCATAGCTTGTTAGCACGAAACACAAATCCATCGTTAACGACGAACTTGTTCCACATTCTTCCTTCTTTACAATTCTGCATTACATCTTTAAAATTAGCATCATGCACATATTGATCTTTCATGGTCTCCAAACCAAATATTTTGAAGTCAAGTTGTGAAAGCATAGTATAGCGGCGAGACAATGCATCAGCAATAACATTTTCTTTTCCCTTCTTGTGTTTAATGACATAAGGAAAAGTCTCAATGAATTCAACCCATTTAGCATGTCTACGATTCAGTTTAGCTTGACTTTTAATATGTTTCAAAGATTCATGATCAGAATGTATAACAAATTCTTTGGGCCATAAATAATGTTGCCATGTTTCTAAAGTCCGAACAAGAGCATATAATTCTTTATCATAAGTAGAATAATTCAGACTAGGCCCACTCAATTTTTCAGAAAAGTATGCAACAGGTTTGCCATCTTGTAATAACACACCGCCTAATCCAATTCCACTAGCATCACATTCAAGCTCAAAAGTCTTATTAAAATCAGGAAGTTGGAGTAAAGGAGCATGTGTCAACTTATCTTTCAATACCGAGAAGGCTTCTTCCTGTGCGGTACCCCAAAGAAAAGGCACATCTTTCTTTGTAAGCTCATTGAGAGGTGCAGCAATGGTACTGAAATCTCTCACAAAACGCCTATAGAATCCAGCGAGGCCAAGAAAACTCCTCACTTGTGTGACCGTTTTGGGTTGCGGCCAACTCTCAATAGCTTCAATCTTGGCTTTATCAACTTCAATTCCCTGTGGAGTAACAACATAGCCAAGAAAAGATACTCAGTCGGTGCAAAAGGTGCACTTCCCAAGGTTGCCAAACAAACGTGCATCACGCAGAGCAATAAAAACAGCACGTAAATGTTCCAAATGTTCTTCCAAAGATCTGCTATAAATCAATATGTCATCAAAGTAAACTACCACAAATCGTCCAATGAAAGCACGTAAAACTTCGTTCATTAATCTCATGAAAGTACTAGGTGCATTAGTTAACCCAAAAGGCATGACTAACCACTCATATAATCCAAACTTAGTTTTGAATGCTGTTTTCCATTCATCTCCCAATTTCATACGAATTTGATGGTATCCACTACGCAAATCAACTTTGGAGAATATTGTAGAGCCACTCAATTCATCAAGCATATTATCTAGCCTAGGAATAGGATGACGATAACGAATAGTGATATTATTAATGCCTCTACAATCAACACACATACGTGATGTACCATCCTTTTTCGGCACTAGAATAATAGGAACAGCACAAGGACTAAGGGATTCGCGTATATAACCTTTGTCGAGAAGCTCTTGTACTTGACGCATAATCTCCTTCGTCTCCTCTGGATTGGTACGGTATGGTGCACGGTTTGGCAGTGAAGCACCGGGAATTAAGTCAATCTGATGCTCAATCCCTCGAATAGGCGGTAATCCCGGTGGCACGTCTTGTGGAAAGACGTCAGCGAACTCCTGCAAAATGTTAGTGACAGCAGGAGGCAAAGAGGAAGGCACGTCCTTGAATGAAAATAATGCCTCTTTGCACACAAAAGCATAGCAAACAGATTTGCTGAAATCTAGCTCATCAATATCAGATTTGGTGGCAAATAAACATGCACTTTTCAATTTAATTTCAGAAGCAATACTAGATGGTTTATTATTAGGCTTCATTTGTTGCTCAAATTCTTTTGCCACAATATGACTTTCACTCTTATTCGTCTCCTGTTTTGCTTTATTAGCTCTATTAATATCATCTTTCAAAATGGAATCAGGAGTCATAGGAAGCAAAGTAATATTTTTATCGTTATGAACAAGAGTATAGTGATTGTTTCTACCATGGTGTACAGAATTTTTATCAAATTGCCATGGTCTACCAAGTAATAAGGAACATGCTTGCATAGGTACCACATCACAATCAACATAATCAGCATATGCAGAGATACTAAAATGCACACGAACAGTACGTGTTACCTTAACCTTGCCGCTGTTGTTGAACCATTGGATGTAGTAAGGATGTGGATGTGGTCTTTTGGTGAGCGGAAGCTTCTCCACCATCTCCATGCTAGCCAAGTTGTTGCAGCTCCCTCCGTCTATGATGACACGCACAGAACGTTCCTTCACAACTCCCTTGGTATGGAACAAATTGTGCCTCTGATTTTGCTCAGCTTGTGTGATCTGCACACTCAAAACACGTTGAGCAACTAAACATTCATACATGTCAGCGTCTTCAGGAGCCATGTATTGCGTCTCATGATCAGAATCATCTCCACCATGTTCTTCACGTGTAATAAGAGCCAAAGTCTCCTCATCATAGTCACTAGCAGACTCATATCCACCATCCGCGGTAGCAATCATCACACGCGGAGATTTCCATTCTCTCGCATAATGACCTCCTCCCTTACAGCGACGACAAATAATATCACTTGTGTGCCCTGTTGATGCCATGGAAGAAGAAGAACGCTGCGCAGGCCCCGCAGGTGCGCTCTTGGCAGATAATGGCGGTTGTGCCTGTTTTCTTGTATCACGGCTGGAGGTGGCACCGGATGGAGGTGCTGGTGCAGTTGAAGTAGAAGATGCACGTGGTGTCCATGATGAAGGTCGGCCTGCAGAAAAGTTAGTTCGCCCCAATGCTTGTCGATCCTGCACTTCACGTTCAGCTTTACAAGCAAGATGGAATAAACGAGTGATATTAGTATACTCCTTATAGTCTAGAATGGTCTGAATCTCTCTATTTAATCCACCCAGAAAACGTGCAAGCATAGCCTCATTCTCCTCAACAATACCACATCTAATCATGCCAGTTTGTAATTCCTGATAATATTCTTCTACAGAATTTTTCCCTTGTCTTAAACGCTGCAATTTTTGAAGCAATTCACGTTGATAATATGGTGGAACCCAACGCGTACGCATAGCAGTTTTCAAAGCAGCCCAAGTAGTTGGAATAGGATATAATCTACAATGTTCAGACCACCATACACATGCAAAACTAGTGAAAGCACAAACAGCAGCAGCAACTCGTCTCTCCTCAGGATATTGTAAACATGTAAATCGTTGTTCAGTTTCTAACTCCCAAGTAAGATATATATCAGGAACATATCTACCCTCAAATGGTGGAATATTCAATTTCAGTTTAGGAATATGGACATCATCTCGTACCTGATAGAGGCAAAGGTGTCCCGTCTTTCGATGAGAAGGTGGATTTCGCTTTGGTGGAAGTCGACTTTGACGATCCGACTACGAACGTGCGAGGACGTCGCGCCTTAGCAATCGCTAAACCAACTCCGAGAGGTTATTGACCACGCCGGAGCACGATCAACCTGACCACGACGGTCTGTTTCCTGCGAGCAAACGAAGAACAAGCAAGAAACTAAGATTGCAATCTGGATATTGCGAATATAAGATGAAAGCTTTATTGATCAAGGTGGGGTTCTGTGACGCCTTTGTCTGGTCGTTGAACACAAACGAAGTACGCGAAGTTGCAGCTATGGCAAACTTTTAATCTAAACAAAACCCAAAGTCTAAACGATGCCCTAAGGGCTGTATATATGGAGGAAGAGGGGGGAATTTCGTGGCCCTTGGTGGAGGAGTCCGAAATCAACCCTATCTCTTGTTTCCCCACACATACGGACTCTAAAAATAGCCTATACTTATGTATTTCGAAATTACATGGGCCTGGCCCAATAATAAGGTGACGCAGCACCTAAAATAGCCTCGGGACGAAATTTATGAAGTGGCATCTTGTATATTTCGTCCAAGGCTTCATGCACCCATTATGGTGGCTTCAAAGTCCTGAAATCATCACTTGTAACTCCATTCTTGTACCCCTTGCGCATGCCATCATCTCCATGCTTGTTCTTGCTCCAATGTTCATCCTTCTCCAAGCTAGGCCCTTCATTTGTAAGCAAAACAAATGTATCCAATTTAGGCAGCATCATATTCTCATGAACATTAGAATCATTACCAAGAAACGAAAGTACCTGGTAATTTAGTTGGCGTGCACGAGCTCTAGTAATTGGTCCAGTATGTATAGCAGCAGGGGCTGTGGGTGTAACAATTGTATTGATGTCCTCATCACATGATCAGGTTAATGTATCTATACCACCATTTAATGGCCGTTTTAAACCTGCTTTATATATTGAATGGGAGTTCGACATAAAAAATATATTTGCTTCCCATAATTTCGATGAACATAAAAAGGTTAAGGTTGCGGTTGGTTCTTTCACTGGTTATGCTTTGGTTTGGTGGAGTGAATATTGTCGGTTACACCCTGATTATATACCTACTACTTGGGATGATTTGAAACTTGCCATGCGACATACTTTCGTCCCTGCTTATTATACTCGTGACATGATTAAGAAGTTGCAACACTTAAAACAAGGTAGTGAAACTGTAACAAAATATTATGATGATTTACAAACTACCTTGTTGCATTCCTCTTTAGAAGAAAGTGAAGATGATTTTATGGATAGATTTTGGGGAGGATTAAACCGTGATATTCAAGAGATACTAATTCATGAAGAGTGTTATCCTATGGACCATTTGTTTCATCTTGCTTGCAAAGCTGAACAGGAAATAAAACGACGTGTTGGCCACGAGGAGAACAAGCGCACGGTGCACATTCCAAGAGTTGATATGATTGTTCCTTCAACTACTAGGCATACTATGACAACCACATCCGTTGTTGTCAGGACTACACCACCTCCACCATGTGACACATCGCCCTCGAGAGTGGCTACATCATCTGAGTTGATCATAAGAGGTAATGACAAAGGTACTGATCTTCCATCTCTATATGAGAATGATGAATGCCTTGTCAATTTGAATGCACCATCTGATGAGCTACCCACTACTTTGATCACACCACCTATTTTAGAGGACTACGTTGATAATTTGACTTTGCCATGTGATCAAACAACTGAAATACCAACAATTTTGACTGCACCCATTGAATTAACTATTGATGCAAAAGAACCAATGTTTAATCATTTTGATATGACCTCTAATCTTGGTGATGATTCTGTGTTGAATGACTTATTGCATGTTTGCTTATTTAAGCATGTTGTAGCATGTAAATTTGGTGCAAGTAAGGTTTATTCACCAATGTTGGGATGGTTTAATGATGAACATTGTCAATCTTTTAAAATGAATAAGAGCTTCACTTATATGTGCAAACTGAGTTGCAATATTTTCATGCCTTCTACTTCTTGTGCTAATTTTTTGGCTTTAGATTTTATAAACTATGCAAGTTACTCATCTATTCATGTGTCATATATGCAAAAATCAAGGGAAGTAAAAATGGATGACATATACATATACAACATGTACACCTTGTCTCTTTTGTTAGCCACATTTCAAATTAAGCAACGCCGAGGACGGCTTTATTTTCAAGAAGGGGAGGATGATGAGGATATGACTACCTTGGATATGACCAAAAATATTGCATATATGCATATTTGTCAGGTGATTTCTAGTGCAAACTATTCAATAATCTATTTATGTTATCCAGAACAAAAATACTTCACACACTTTTGTTTTTTGTCTAATTGCAGGTGTATGGGACATTTGTACAATCCACATATGAAGATAAGGAAGAAAGAGATGTTTATTTGCTGTCCAAAAAGTTCTCTCACGTCACTTTTGGCCCAAGAGAAGATAGAGTCCAAGTCTCTCACGTTCTGGATTCAGATTCGGACTGCACAGACATACCTGACTCAAAACGCACAGAAGTTTTTCATACGGACTCCGAATTGGGTGATTCTTTTTTTGTTGGAAACTAGATTTCGTGCACTTTCCAACCCAATTGGAATCACCTTCAAATTCGTCCGGAGCGTTGAGTTGTGGACGAAACAATCTGATGCTGCAGCAGAATCCGAGTCAAACTACAAGTCCAAAGGTGTTACATCACCTCCACTTGGGCCCATTGACCTTGTACGACCTAGATTTAGTTTTAGGCTGCCTTGGGACGTCCTCCCACCTCCTTGGCCGCCACCCCTTGCTCCTATATAAGTAGATCCATCTAGTAGCTTTTCCTTGGGATTTGTTTAGTTAAAAGTTAGCCATTGCAACTTCGTGTACTTCGTTTGTGTCCAACGACCAGACCAAGACCGCTTCCGGATCCCCACCATTATCAATACTTCATATATATTTGCAATATTCAGATTGCTTTATCATATTCTTGCTCGTTCTTCGATTGCTTGCAGGAATAGACCTTCGTGGTCAGGCTGACCGTGCTTCCAGCATCGTCAGTAACCTCAGGAGATTGGTTTAGCGATTGCTAAGGCGCAACGTCGTTCACGTTTGTAGTCGGATCATCAAAGTCGTCTCCACCAAATCGATAGTTATCATCTCATCGAAAGATCGGGACCCTCGCCTCTATCACCTGCACACTCAAAACACGTTGAGCAACTAAGCATTCATACCTGTCAGCGTCTTCAGGAGCCATGTATTGCGTCTCATGATCAGAATCATCTCCACCATGTTCTTCACGTGTAATAAGAGCCAAAGTCTCCTCATCATAGTCACTAGCGGACTCATATCCACCATCCGCGGTAGCAATCATCACACGCGGAGATTTGCATTCTCTCGCATAATGACCTCCTCCCTTACAACGACGACAAATAATATCACTTGTGTGCCCTGTTGATGCCATGGAAGAAGAAGAACGCTGTGCAGGCCCCGCAGGTGCGCTCTTGGCAGATAATGGTGGTTGTGCCTGTTTTCTTGTATCACGGCTGGAGGTGGCACCGGATGGAGGTGCTGGTGCAGTTGAAGTAGAAGATGCACGTGGTGTCCATGATGAAGGTCGGCCTGCAGAAAAGTTAGTTCGCCCCAATGCTTGTCGATCCTGCACTTCACGTTCAGCTTTACAAGCAAGATGGAATAAACGAGTGATATTAGTATACTCCTTATAGTCTAGAATGGTCTAAATCTCTCTATTTAATCCACCCAGAAAACGTGCAAGCATTGCTTCATTCTCCTCAACAATACCACATCTAATCATGCCAGTTTGTAATTCCTGATAATATTCTTCTACAGAATTTTTTCCTTGTCTTAAGCGCTGTAATTTCTGAAGCAATTCACGTTGATAATATGGTGGAACCCAACGAGTACGCATAGCAGTTTTCAAAGCAGCCCAAGTAGTTGGAATAGGATATAATCTACAATGTTCAGACCACCATACACATGCAAAACTAGTGAAAGCACAAACGGCAGCAGCAACTCGTCTCTCCTCAGGATATTGTAAACATGTAAATCGTTGTTCAGTTTCTAACTCCCAAGTAAGATATATATCAGGAACATATCTACCCTCAAATGGTGGAATATTCAATTTCAGTTTAGGAATATGGACATCATCTCGTACATGAGGTGGTGGTGCAGGCCTACCATTACGAATATATACCTGAGGTCGACCTGCTGGTGGTGGTGCTGGTGGTTGCACGTAGTTCTGATTTTGAGCAACCTCATCCTCGTAATCTCCCACATAATCATCCTCCTCCACATCAGCAGCAGGAGCCACAGAAGTATCAACAGCAGCACCAACAGTTTGGCCAAACGCAAGAGGAACACGGCTCGCTCGGCGGAGGTCTATTTCGCGACGTGGAGGTAGTCGTTGTTGTTGTTGTTGGAGAGGTGCGTTAGGTGCAGCGGGTGGTGGTGGTGGAAGACGCGCGAGCAATTCATTAAACTTGTTATCGAGCTTTGTTTCGAACGTCTTCTCCATGCCATCTATCTTCTCCATGGCCTCTTCAAATCTGTTTAGCACGTCTTGCACCTGTTCACTCATCATTTGCTGAAATTTATCATGCAAATCCTTATTCGTCATGTTCTCCCAGTCAGTCTCGTCGGCTTGTGATCCTGGCATGGTTAGCAGCAATAGAAACACACAAGAATATGATCCTACAGACTACTAACAAGAGGTGGTGGCGGGTGTCACAAATCCGTCAAGCAAATCTCAAATTCCTACCAGTTCTTACCCAGCAGCAGGCGGTGATCGGCAACCGTTGTATTCAAAAACTCTCAAAGCTTGGATAGAGCGATTACCAGGGAGAGTCAAACGCACGACGTAGATGTATGTGGAGCTGGGAAGGCTTATAATATGGTAGCAAAAAGGGTCAGCAATAATCAATTCAGAGATGCAAAGTTGAATAAACGCTCAACGACGGTACTGTGCTGGTCCTAGGCTAGACTGTGCTAGAGACGCCAGCCTAGAACACCAACAAAATCACGGCGCGGCACGTAAACAAGGGAGGAGCACACTCTGAATTTTTTTTCTCTTTTTTTTGCACTTTTTTTCCTCTTTTTTTTTTTGCTCCGCAACAAATTTTTTTCGAAAAAGTCTACAAATGGTCTAAAAACTGCCTAGCCAGAATTTTCCAGACTTAGTTTTTTTTTTGAAATTGGAACTATTTTTCTTCTGCGGATGGCTCGGAAGTTGGGGAGTCCTTCTTTGTCACGACTCGGAGTGTCGCGTGATCTGGAAATCGAGAACAATGCAACAATTACTGGACTCGGACTAGGACTGGTGGCGGAGATGAATCTGGTGGAACTCGGACTGGTGGCGGAGATGAATCTGGTGGAACACGGACAGGTGGCGGATATATGTTGCAGGTGAACTCGGATTGGCGTGATGGCGGCGGATATGTGGTGGCGTATATGGATTCGGATTGGCAGTGAATATGTGGTGGTGGTATATGGCAACAGCGACGATGATGATGCGGTGGTGATATATGGCAGCGGCGACGTGACAACCTGTGAACAGAACTCGAAACTCTAAAAGACTAGACGCTAAGACCAGCAACTGGACACGATGATGCAACCGCAAATTCAAGAAAGCAAATACAGAAAAGATTATGCAAGGCTCAGATTGGTTCGGATGGGATGAACTAACCCTAATTTTTTTTTGGCTTTTTCGTGGACTATAGGTATGAAGAACAGACTCGATCTAAACTACGAAAAACTGTAAAATCTCACCGAGCAACCTGGAAATCTGATACCACTTGATAGCGGCAAAGGTGTCCCGTCTTTCGATGAGATGATGGATATCGCTTTGGTGGAAGTCGACTTTGACGATCCGACTACGAACGTGCGAGGACGTCGCGCCTTAGCAATCGCTAAACCAACTTCGAGAGGTTATTGACCACGCCGGAGCACGATCAACCTGACCACGAGGGTCTGTTTCCTGCGAGCAAACGAAGAACAAGCAAGAAACTAAGATTGCAATCTGGATATTGCGAATATAAGATGAAAGCTTTATTGATCAAGGTGGGGTTCTGTGACGCCTTTGTCTGGTCGTTGAACACAAACGAAGTACGTGAAGTTGCAGCTATGGTGAACTTTTAATCTAAACAAAACCCAAAGTCTAAACGGTGCCCTAAGGGCTGTATATATGGAGGAAGAGAGGGGGAATTTCGTGGCCCTTGGTGGAGGGGTCCGAAATCAACCCTATCTCTTGTTTCCCCACACATACGGACTCTAAAAATAGCCTATACTTATGTATCTCGAAATTACATGGGCCTGGCCCAATAAAAAGGTGACGCAGCACCTATAATAGCCTCGGGACGAAATTTATGAAGTGGCATCTTGTATATTTCGTCCATGGCTTCATGCACCCATTATGGTGGCTTCAAAGTCCTGAAATCATCACTTGTAACTCCGTTCTTGTTCCCCTTGCGCATGGCATCATCTCCATGCTTGTTCTTGCTCCAATGTTCATCCTTCTCCAAGCTAGGCCCTTCATTTGTAAGCAAAACAAATGTATCCAATTTAGGCAGCATCATATTCTCATGAACATTAGAATCATTACCAAGAAACGAAAGTACCTGATAATTTAATTGGCGTGCGCGAGCTCTAGTAATTGGTCCCATATATGTAGCAGTAGGGGCTGTGGGTGTAACAATGGTATTGATGTCCTCATCACTTGCTGGAGGAGTTTTATTCAAAGCGAACTGTCAAGGGGTTCCCATTATAACCCAACCACGTAAGGAACGCAAAATCCGGGAACATAACACCGATATGACGGAAACTAGGGCGGCAAGAGTGGAACAAAACACCAGGCATAAGGCCGAGCCTTCCACCCTTTACCAAGTATATAGATGCATTAATTAAATAAGATATATTGTGATATCCCAACAAGTAAACATGTCCCAACAAGGAACAACATCTCCATGTTCCAACAAGGAACAAGCTTCAATCTTCACCTGCAACTAACAACGCTATAAGAGGGGCTGAGCAAAGCGGTAACATAGCCAAACAATAGTTTGCTAGGACAAGGTGGGTTAGAGGCTTGGTTCAACAATATAGGAGGCATGATAAGCAAGTGGTAGGTATCGCAGCATAGGCATAGCAAAAGAGCGAGCAACTAGCAAGCAAAGATAGAAGTGATTTCGAGGGTATGGTCATCTTGCTTGAAATCCCGCAAGGAAGAAGAACGAGTCCATGAAGAAGACAAACAGACGTAGACGAACGGGTCCTCACAAACGCGACATTACCGGAACCAACCCGAAGAAGCAAACACTGGAAAGAAGCACACAACATAGTAAACAACCAACACATAAACATGACATGTTGCACAACCAAGTATGATGCATGTCCGGTTTAATGAAGCATGGCATGGCAAAGTGCCCAAACAAAACTACAACTTAAGTGGAGCTCAATATGCAATGAGTTGCATATTGACGAACACCACAATAATTATTTAGTTCGCTCTTGTTTATGTACTCAACAATATTAAATGTTGATTATCATGGAAAGAGGTGAAACATAAAGGGATTATCTATCTAAACAATTTAAATGGGGCCGGATATAGCAAACAACAAATCCGGTAAATCTCCATATGCATTAGTAAATTAACGCAAACAACAATTTAAACCATCTTAATGTTGTTAACATGATGCGAATGACATGTTCAAGTTTATGCAATTTTATTAAAAGTTGACAAGAGCAATATGAAGCATTTGTCACCGTGGTGGAAAGGAAAGGGGTGCCACGGCGAAGAATCCGAAAATGATGCCACGGCAACATATCGGTTATCCGGTAGCCCACGGGGATACCAGTGCAAAAGGAAGTGACGGGAGCATGTCATGCAAGGATGGTGGGGTGCTCCCGATTACGGGGTTCCCACATGCGGGTGGCAAGGCAAAAGAGGGGCAACGTGCACCGAACAACTCCGACACGGAGCAAACACGATCATTTCATACAACATATGCATTTGGTCCATGGGTCATCGTCTCGGCGGTTATACCTTCGAAGCGTGCGTTATCGGAGCGTTTCGGGTACGTCGAGGGATGTAGTTGTACTTGCAAACTTGTCGGATCCACGTCGACGGTAGTTGTTCACGGTCATAGGCGCATAAGTTTCCGTAGATGTTCATGTCATCGATGTCGTGGTACTTGGGGTCTTCGGACTTTCCGGTCCCGTTCTTGCGACGGTAGTTCTTCACGTTCGTTCGGAGAGGTACTTGATGACCCCAAGGTCTTCGGGGTGACGGTAGTGGTACACGCGACGTCGGGGTACTTGTCGGTCCGGTCTTGGCGGCGTAGATGTACACGTTGTCGGGGTACTTGTCACATCATCGGGTGTAGTTGTACATGAGGGTCTTGACGAATCTGAAGGGGTACTTGACGGGTCCGGCCTTGGCGATTCAGGTTTCGTAGTGTCCTGGTGGCCGACATCGCCGGATCTCGTGGATAGGAAGCTGGCGACGAAGCAATAGCGGCGGGCGTCAGGCCATGGGCGTCTCTGCCGAAGCCAAAACCATGACAGGGCAACCGGGGATGAGGCAGAGGAGCAATCAAGCGAAGGGGCGCCGGCTGGCGTTGGACTCGGCGGCCTGCAGGTCCCTGGCGCCCAGACCTTCGGTGCTCAACATGGCGGCGAGGAGGAGTCTCTCCGGCGAGTTGTGGGAGGCCAATGCTCCAGGAGAGGCCACAGGCAGCTGGATTCGGCCGGAGGCGACGCCCTACAGTGCAGGGGCGAGGTGGTGGCGGCGGGAGCTTCGAGCTCGACTGGCTGTGGCCATGGAGGACGGCGGCGCTGAGGCGAGGCGGCGCGCACATAGAGGCAGGCACGAACCATGTGGATCGGGCGCGCGGGACTCTCAAGGCGAGGAGGAGGCCATGGATCGGGCGCAAATGCAGGACAGCACCGACGCAGGACTGAGCGGGGAAGGCCGGAGATGGGGGAAGGAGAGGCCGGCGACGCTTGGGGGCGGGGTTGGCACGGTCGGAGGGGGTCTCCAGCGCTGGGAGCAGCGACAGGGCGCGAAGGACGAGGGGGGTCGCGGGAGAGAAATACTCGGGCGCGAGCGCTCCTCTCTTGGCGGCGCTGGAGGGAGGAACGAAGGAGGAGGAGGGGTTCGATCCGGATTGGGGCTACATTAGCAGGTTAGGTGGGCCTAGGGTTAGAAGGGGGTTGGGCTGCGGGAATGGATGGCCTTGGGTGGCCGGCATGGGAGGTTGGGAGGCCCAGGAGTGATAGAGGCGAGGGTGTCCCGATCTTTCGATGAGATGATAACTATCGATTTGGTGGAGACGACTTTGATGATCCGACTACAAACGTGCACGACGTTGCGCCTTAGCAATCGCTAAACCAACTCCGAGAGGTTATTGACCATGCTGGAGCACGATCAACCTGACCACGAAGGTCTATTCCTGCAAGCAATCGAAGAACGAGCAAGAATATGATAAAGCAATCTGAATATTGCGAATATATATGAAGTATTGATAATGGTGGGGATCCGGAAGCGGTCTTGGTCTGGTCGTTGGACACAAACGAAGTACACGAAGTTGCAATGGCTAACTTTTAACTAAACAAATCCCAACGAAAAGCTACTAGATGGATCTACTTATATAGGAGCAAGGGGTGGCGGCCAAGGAGGTGGGAGGACGTCCCAAGGCAGCCTAAAACTAAATCTAGGTCGTACAAGGCCAATGGGCCCAAGTGGAGGTGATGTAACACCTTTGGACTTGTAGTTTGACTCGGATTCTGCTGCAGCATCAGATTGTTTCGTCCACAACTCAACGCTCCCGACGATTTTGAAGGTGATTCCAATTGGGTTGGAAAGTGCACGAAATCTAGTTTCCAACAAAAAAAGAATCACCCAATTTGGAGTCCGTATGAAAAACTTGTGTGCGTTTTGAGTCAGGTATGTCTGTGCAGTCCGAATCTGAATCCAGAACGTGAGAGACTTGAACTCTATCTTCTCTTGGGCCAAAAGTGATGTGAGAGAACTTTTTGGACAGCAAATAAACATCTCTTTCTTCCTTATCTTCATATGTGGATTGTACAAATGTCCTATACACCTGCAATTAGACAAAACACAAAAGTGTGTGAAGTATTTTTGTTCTGGATAACATAAATAAATTATTGAATAGTTTGCACTAGAAATCACCTGACAAATATGCATATATGCAATATTTTTGGTCATATCCAAGGTAGTCATGTCCTCATCATCCTCCCCTTCTTGAAAATAAAGCCGTCCTCGGCGTTGCTTAATCTGAAATGTGGCTAACAAAAGAGACAAGGTGTACATGTTGTATATGTATATGTCATCCATTTTTACTTCCCTTGATTTTTGCATATATGACACATGAATAGATGAGTAACTTGCATAGTTCATAAAATCTAAAGCCAAAAAATTAGCACAAGAAGTAGAAGGCATGAAAATATTGCAACTCAGTTTGCACATATAGGTGAAGCTCTTATTCATTTCAAAAGATTGACAATGTTCATCATTAAACCATCCCAACATTGGTGAATAAACCTTACTTGCATCAAATTTATATGCTACAACATGCTTAAATACGCAAACATGCAATAAGTCATTCAACACAGAATCATCACCAAGATTAGAGGTCATATCAAAATGATTAAACATTGGTTCTTTTGCATCAATAGTTAATTCAATGGGTGCACTCAAAATTGTTGGTATTTCAGTTGTTTGATCACATGGCAAAGTCAAATTATCAACGTAGTCCTCTAAAATAGGTGGTGTGATCAAAGTAGTGGGTAGCTCATCAGATGGTGCATTCAAATTGACAAGGCATTCATCATTCTCATGTAGAGATGGAAGATCAGTACCTTTGTCATTACCTCTTATGATCAACTCAGATGATGTAGCCACTCTCGGGGGCGATGTGTCACATGGTGGAGGTGATGTAGTCCTGACAACAACGGATGTGGTTGTCATAGTATGCCTAGTAGTTGAAGGAACAATCATATCAACTCTTGGAATGTGCACCGTGCGCTTGTTCTCCTCGTGGCCAACACGTCGTTTTATTTCCTGTTCAGCTTTGCAAGCAAGATGAAACAAATGGTCCATAGGATAACACTCTTCATGAATTAGTATCTCTTGAATATCACGGTTTAATCCTCCCCAAGATCTATCCATAAAATCATCTTCACTTTCTTCTAAAGAGGAATGCAACAAGGTAGTTTGTAAATCATCATAATATTTTGTTACAATTTCACTACCTTGTTTTAAGTGTTGCAACTTCTTAATCATGTCACGAGTATAGTAAGCAGGGACAAAAGTATGTCGCATGGCAAGTTTCAAATCATCCCAAGTAGTAGGTATATAATCAGGGTGTAACCGACAATATTCACTCCACCAAACCAAAGCATAACCAGTGAAAGAACCAACCGCAACCTTAACCTTTTTATGTTCATCGAAATTATGGGAAGCAAATATATTTTTTATGTCGAACTCCCATTCAATATATAAAGCAGGTTTAAAACGGCCATTAAATGGTGGTATAGATACATTAACCTGATCATGTGCATTTGGATGTTTGTGCACCTCTCGTGACGGTTGTGGTATTTGCGAAGGTGGTGGCACGTCTCCCGCGATCGACAAAGCCCATGAATTGACTCTGGATGCTGTCATGATTAGTAGAACAAGAAACAAAACCCAAAAATAATGTTCCTATAACTACTAGGATGTGGTGGTAAAACGCTCACAGTAAAGCAAATATCAATGTCTTACAAGTTCTTACCATGCAGCAGGCGGTGATCGGCAACCAGCGGTGTCAAGTAACTCCGAATATTGAGTAAAGCGATTGCCAGGGGAGCGTACGTATACACGGTGCAGAAATATGTGGAGCTGGGTTGGCTATATATGGTAGCAAAAGATTAGCAATAATCAATTCAAAGATGCAATGTTGAATAAACGCTCAACGACGGTACTGTGCTGGTCCTAGGCTAGACCGGACTAGAGACGCGAGCCTAGAACACTAATGAGGTCACGGCGTAGCACAACTAGCATCAATGAAGGATACTAAGTAGCTCTTGACAGCAAGATATAAGTGAAGATCACAACAGTAGTGAAGATAATGAGGTGAAACAACAGCCAAGCAGGATATATCAACAACTTTGTCTCCAACTTTCCTCTGAAAAAGTTTGTGCCGATTTTTTTGTTTTTTTTCTTCTCTCTTTTTTTTCCTCACACTTTTTTTTCTTTCTCTCCTTTTTTTTCTCTGACTTTTTTTCCTTTTTTTTCTCTCGTTTTTTTCTCTCTTTTTTTCTCCCTCTTTCCAAAACAAACTAGATAAGATGCAGATTGGATCAAGTGAAGATGTGAACGATCTCAACTATTATTATGACAATGAATGGTGGGTAGCACGTGGTGGAAATTAATAGATGGGATGGTGGACAGCGGAAGGGATAATGATGCAGCGGCGGCGTGACTAATGTGAATAGAACTCGAAACTCTAAAGGAACTAGACACTAAGACCAGCAACTGACACGACGATGCAACCGATAATTCAACTATGCAAGCAACGAATAGAAAATTGCAAAGGCTCAGACTGGCTTGGATAAAGGATGAACAGATCTAAGTTTTTTTGTGGCTTTTTCATGAACTATAGGTATGAATGACAGATGCGATCTAAACTATGAAAAACTGTAAAATCTCACCGAGCAACCTGAAAACTGATACCACTTGATAGAGGCGAGGGTGTCCCGATCTTTCGATGAGATGATAACTATCGATTTGGTGGAGACGACTTTGACGATCCGACTACAAACATGCACGACGTTGCGCCATAGCAATCGCTAAACCAACTCCGAGAGGTTATTGACCATGCTGGAGCACGATCAACCTGACCACGAAGGTCTATTCCTGCAAGCAATCGAAGAACGAGCAAGAATATGATAAAGCAATCTGAATATTGCGAATATATATGAAGTATTGATAATGGTGGGGATCCGGAAGCGGTCTTGGTCTGGTCGTTGGACACAAACGAAGTACACGAAGTTGCAATGGCTAACTTTTAACTAAACAAATCCCAATGAAAAGCTACTAGATGGATCTACTTATATAGGAGCAAGGGGTGGCGGCCAAGGAGGTGGGAGGACGTCCCAAGGCAGCCTAAAACTAAATCTAGGTCGTACAAGGCCAATGGGCCCAAGTGGAGGTGATGTAACACCTTTGGACTTGTAGTTTGACTCGGATTCTGCTGCAGCATCAGATTGTTTCGTCCACAACTCAACGCTCCGGACGAATTTGAAGGTGATTCCAATTGGGTTGGAAAGTGCACGAAATCTAGTTTCCAACAAAAAAAGAATCACCCAATTTGGAGTCCGTATGAAAAACTTGTGTGCATTTTGAGTCAGGTATGTCTGTGCAGTCCGAATCTGAATCCAGAACGTGAGAGACTTGAACTCTATCTTCTCTTGGGCCAAAAGTGACGTGAGAGAACTTTTGGGACAGCAAATAAACATCTCTTTCTTCCTTATCTTCATATGTGGATTGTACAA
Organism: Triticum dicoccoides; assembly: GCF_002162155.2. Lineage (NCBI taxonomy): Eukaryota > Viridiplantae > Streptophyta > Magnoliopsida > Poales > Poaceae > Triticum > Triticum dicoccoides. The sequence goes on along the minus strand of NW_021314747.1, from coordinate 80,872 downwards.
ATGTCCCATACACCTGCAATTAGACAAAACACAAAAGTGTGTGAAGTATTTTTGTTCTGGATAACATAAATAGATTATTGAATAGTTTGCACTAGAAATCACCTGACAAATATGCATATATGCAATATTTTTGGTCATATCCAAGGTAGTCATGTCCTCATCAAGGAGGCCAGCGGGCTAGCTCTTATTCTCTCCTCTCTTCTTATTTCTCCTTTATTTCTTGAAAAACAAATAAACCGAGAAACAAGAAAAACAGAGAGAGACAGGAGAAGAATTTGAGCAGGGCGCCAATTTTCTTGGACTCATAAAAAGGAGCTTGATCCAAGAAAAATACATTTGGCACCGTTTGGAAGGATTGCAATCGAACGCATTTGAATGTGATTCAAATAAGTTTGAATTAGGAAAACATTTTTGGAGAGTCCAAAAATGTTCAGAATTTTTGTGGAGAACTGGAAAGCGATGAAAGAAATTATGGGCAAAGTTTTGGGGACCAAACTTGAAGTATAAAATACATGGAATTATTTCGCAAGTGTGTTTGAATATTAATTATAGCTCCCTAATAATATTGGGAGGATATATGTTATAAAGAGAAAATCACCATGTGCATTCCCTCAGTTTAAATGGACTGAAAATCCATGCCATTTATTTAGTTGAGTTGCAAAAGATTTATGAGATGATGGCATGATGACGCGATGCAATGCAAAAAATAAAAGGGGAGGCACAAATGAAACACACGGCGAAACCCGAAATATATGGAGGTCTTCTCGAGCATCGGTCTCGGGGCGTCACAACACTCCACCACTACGAGAGGATCTCGTCCCGAGATCTAGAATGGCACCGGAGGGAAAACGGAAGAGAAAGAGAAGAGGTAAACCTAAGTTGCTTCTTTGACAAACGAGTGAGACCAAAGAACCTTGCGAGGTTAAGCCAACTCAAGAAAATATTACAACGGAGATACGTGAAGTTGAAAACACTCCATTAGAAAAAATGAACAAGGAAGAACAACTTCGGGCAGAACTTCGATTGAAAAGGGAAGGGACTGAATAAGAACTTGATAAGATGAGAAGATACTTGAGCAAAAAGGGCACAACACTCTGGTTAGAGGATAAGCATGAAAAGATCATGATCTTCACAATTTGAGATGATGATTGAAAAGAGCAACGTCACAATGCCTCCAGAAGAAATGAGAGTGATGAGGACATCAATACCATTGTTACACCCACAGCTCCTACTGTTACATATACTGGACCAATTACTAGAGCTCGCGCACGCCAATTAAATTACCAGGTACTTTCGTTTCTTGGTAATGATTCTAATGTTCATGAGATTATGATGCTGCCTAAATTGGATACATTTGTTTTGCTTACAAATGAAGGGCCTAGCTTGGAGAAGGATGAACATTGGAGCAAGAACACGCATGGAGTTGATGGCATGCGCAAGGGGATCAAGAACGGAGTTACAAGTGATGATTTCAGGACTTTGAAGCCGCCATAAGGAGTGCATGAAGCCTTGGACGAAATATACAAGATGCCACTTCATAATATTCGTCCATAGGCTATTCTAGGAGCTGCGTCACCTTATTAATGGGCCAGGCCCATGTAATTTCGAAATACTTAAGTATAGGCTATTTTTAGAGTCCGTATGTGTGGGGAAACAAGAGTTAGGGTTGGTTTCGGACCCCACCCTCAAGGGCCACGAAATTCCCCCCTCTTCCTCCATATATACAGCCCTTAGGGCGTCGATTAGACTTTGGGTTTTGTTTAGATTAAAAGTTCGCCATAGCTGCAACTTCGCGTACTTCGTTTGTGTCCAACGACCAGACCAAGACGTCACGTGCCTCCTCTAGCCGTGATACAAGAAAACAGGCACAACCACCATTATCTGCCAAGAGCGCACCTGCGGGGCCTGCACAGCGTTCTTCTTCTCCCATGGCATCAATAGGGCACACAAGTGATATTATTTGTCGTCGTTGTAAGGGAGGAGGTCATTATGCGAGAGAATGCAAATCTCCACGTGTGATGATTGCTACCGCGGATGGTGGATATGAGTCCGCTAGTGACTATGATGAGGAGACTTTGGCTCTTATTACACGTGAAGAACATGGTGGAGATGATTCTGATCATGAGACGCAATACATGGCTCCTGAAGACGCTGACAGGTATGAATGTTTAGTTGCTCAACGTTTTTTGAGTGTGCAGATCACACAAGCTGAGCAAAATCAGAGGCACAATTTGTTCCATACCAAGGGAGTTGTGAAGGAACGTTCTGTGCGCGTCATAATAGACGGAGGGAGCTGCAACAACTTGGCTAGCATGAAGATGGTGGAGAAGCTTTCTCTCACCACAAGACCACATCCACATCCTTACTACATCCAATGGTTCAACAACAGCGGCAAGGTTAAGGTAACACGTACTGTTCGTGTGCATTTTAGTATCTCTACATATGCTGATTATGTTGATTGTGATGTGGTACCTATGCAAGCATGTTCCTTATTACTTGGTAGACCATGGCAAATTGATAAAAATTCTGTACACCATGGTAGAAACAATCACTATACTCTTGTTCATAAGGATAAAAATATTACTTTGCTTCCTATGACTCCTGATTCCATTTTGAAAGATGATATTAATAGAGCTAATAAAGCAAAACAGGAGACGAATAAGAGTGAAAATCAGATTGTGGCAAAAGAATTTGAGCAACAAATGAAGCCTAATAATAAACCATCTAGTGTTGCTTCTGAAATTAAATTGAAAAGTGCATGTTTATTTGCCACCAAATCTGATATTGATGAGCTAGATTTCAGCAAATCTGTTTGCTATGCTTTTGTGTGCAAAGAGGCATTATTTTCATTCGAGGACGAGCCTTCCTCTTTGCCTCCTGCTGTCACTAACATTTTGCAGGAGTTCGCTGACGTCTTTCCACAAGACGTGCCACCGGAATTACCGCCTATTCGAGGGATTGAGCATCAGATTGACTTAATTCCCGGTGCTTCACTGCCAAACCGTGCACCATACCATACCAATCCAGAGGAGACGAAGGAGATTATGCGTCAAGTACAAGAGCTTCTCGACAAAGGTTATATACACGAATCCCTTAGTCCTTGTGTTGTTCCTATTATTCTAGTGCCGAAAAAGGATGGTACATCACGTATGTGTGTTGATTGTAGAGGCATTAATAATATTACTATTCGTTATCGTCATCCTATTCCTAGGCTAGATGATATGCTTGATGAATTGAGTGGCTCTACAATATTCTCCAAAGTTGATTTGCGTAGTGGATACCATCAAATTGGTACAAAATTGGGAGATGAATGGAAAACAGCATTCAAAACTAAGTTTGGATTATATGAGTGGTTAGTCATGCCTTTTGGGTTAACTAATGCACCTAGTACTTTCATGAGATTAATGAACGAAGTTTTACGTGCTTTCATTGGACGATTTGTGGTAGTTTACTTTGATGACATATTGATTTATAGCAGATCTTTGGAAGAACATTTGGAACATTTACGTGCTGTTTTTATTGCTCTACGTGATGCACGTTTGTTTGGTAACCTTGGGAAGTGCACCTTTTGCACCGACCGAGTATCTTTTCTTGGCTATGTTGTTACTCCACAGGGAATTGAAGTTGATAAAGCCAAGATTGGAGCTATTGAGAGTTGGCCGCAACCCAAAACGATCACACAAGTGAGGAGTTTTCTTGGCCTCGCTGGATTCTATAGGCGTTTTGTGAGAGATTTCAGCACCATTGCTGCACCTCTCAATGAGCCTACAAAGAAAGATGTGCCTTTTCTTTGGGGTACCGCACAGGAAGAAGCCTTCTCGGTATTGAAAGATAAGTTGACACATGCTCCTTTACTCCAACTTCCTGATTTTAATAAGGCTTTTGAGCTTGAATGTGATGCTAGTGGAATTGGATTAGGCGGTGTGTTATTACAAGATGGCAAACCTGTTGCATACTTTTCTGAAAAATTGAGTGGGCCTAGTCTGAATTATTCTACTTATGATAAAGAATTATATGCTCTTGTTCGGACTTTAGAAACATGGCAACATTATTTATGGCCCAAAGAATTTGTTATACATTCTGATCATGAATCTTTGAAACATATTAAAAGTCAAGCTAAACTGAATCGTAGACATGCTAAATGGGTTGAATTCATTGAGACTTTTCCTTATGTCATTAAACACAAGAAGGGAAAAGAAAATGTTATTGCTGATGCATTGTCTCGCCGCTATACTATGCTTTCACAACTTGACTTCAAAATATTTGGTTTGGAGACCATCAAAGATCAATATGTGCATGATTCTGATTTTAAAGATGTAATGCAGAATTGTAAAGAAGGAAGAATGTGGAACAAGTTCGTCGTTAACGATGGATTTGTGTTTCGTGCTAACAAGCTATGCATTCCAGCTAGCTCCGTTCGTCTTTTGTTGTTGCAGGAGGCGCATGGAGGAGGATTAATGGGACACTTTGGCGTGAAGAAGACGGAGGACGTACTTGCTACACATTTCTTTTGGCCAAAGATGAGACGGGATGTTGAGCGTTTTATTGCTCGATGCACTACATGTCAAAAAGCTAAGTCACGACTCAGTCCTCATGGTTTATATATGCCTTTGCCTGTACCTAGTGTTCCTTGGGAGGATATATCTATGGACTTTGTTTTAGGTTTACCTCGAACAAAGAAGGGGAGGGATAGCATATTTGTTGTCGTGGATAGATTCTCGAAAATGGCACACTTTATACCATGTCATAAAAGCGATGATGCTGTTAATGTTGCTGATTTGTTCTTTCGTGAAATTATTCGCTTGCATGGTGTGCCAAATACTATTGTTTCAGATCGTGATACTAAATTTCTTAGCCACTTTTGGAGATGTTTATGGGCTAAGTTGGGGACTAAACTGCTTTTTAGTACTACTTGTCACCCCCAAACTGATGGACAAACTGAAGTAGTCAATAGAATGTTGTCTACTATGCTTAGGGTTGTTTTGAAGAATAATAAGAAAATGTGGGAGGAATGCTTGCCTCATATTGAATTTGCTTATAATCGTTCATTGCATTCTACTATTAAGATGTGCCCTTTTGAAGTTGTGTATGGTTTCCTACCTCGTGCACCTATTGATTTATTGCCTCTTCCATCTTCGGAGAAGGTTAATTTTGATGCTAAACAACGTGCTGAATTGATTTTAAAAATGCATGAGTTAACCAAGGAAAACATTGAGCATATGAATGCTAAATATAAACTTGCTGGAGATAAGGGTAGAAAACATGTTGTGTTTGCACCTGGAGATCTTGTTTGGTTACATTTGCGTAAGGATAGATTTCTTGATTTGCACAAATCAAAGCTAATGCCACGTGCTGATGGTCCCTTTAAGGTGTTAGAGAAAATAAATGATAATGCATATAAACTTGAGCTGCCTGCAGATTTTGGGGTTAGTCCCACTTTTAACATTGCAGATTTGAAGCCTTATTTGGGTGAGGAAGATGAGCTTCCGTCGAGGACGACTTCATTTCAAGAAGGGGAGGATTATGAGGACATCAATACCATTGTTACACCCACAGCCCCTACTGCTACATATACTGGACCAATTACTAGAGCTCGCGCACGCCAATTAAATTATCAGGTACTTTCGTTTCTTGGTAATGATTCTAATGTTCATGAGAATATGATGCTGCCTAAATTGGATACATTTGTTTTGCTTACAAATGAAGGGCCTAGCTTGGAGAAGGATGGACATTGGAGCAAGAGCAAGCATGGAGATGATGCCATGCGCAAGGGGAACCAGAACGGAGTTACAAGTGATGATTTCAGGACTTTGAAGCCACCATAAGAGTGCATGAAGCCTTGGACGAAATATACAAGATGCCACTTCATAAATTTCGTCCTGAGGCTATTATAGGTGCTGCGTCACATTTTTATTGGGCCAGGCCCATGTAATTTCGAAATACATAAGTATAGGCTATTTTTAGAGTCCGTATGTGTGGGGAAACAAAAGATAGGGTTGATTTCGGACCCCTCCACCAAGGGCCACGAAATTCCCCCTCTCTTCCTCCATATATACAGCCCTTAGGGCACCGTTTAGACTTTGTGTTTTGTTTAGATTAAAAGTTCGCCATAGCTGCAACTTCGCGTACTTCGTTTGTGTTCAACGACCAGACAAAGGCGTCACAGAACCCCACCTTGATCAATAAAGCTTTCATCTTATATTCGCAATATCCAGATTGCAATCTTAGTTTCTTGCTTGTTCTTCGTTTGCTCGCAGGAAACAGACCCTCGTGGTCAGGTTGATCGTGCTCCGGCGTGGTCAATAACCTCTCGGAGTTGGTTTAGCGATTGCTAAGGCGCGACGTCCTCGCACGTTCGTAGTCGGATCGTCAAAGTCGACTGCCACCAAAGCGATATCCATCATCTCATCGAAAGACGGGACACCTTTGCCTATATCAGGTACCTCATGTATGTGTGTTGATTGTAGAGGCATTAATAATATTACTATTCGTTATCGTCATCCTATTCCTAGGCTAGATGATATGCTTGATGAATTAAGTGGCTCTACAATATTCTCCAAAGTTGATTTGCGTAGTGGATACCATCAAATTCGTATGAAATTGGGAGATGAATGGAAAACAGCATTCAAAACTAAGTTTGGATTATATGAGTGGTTAGTCATGCCTTTTGGGTTAACTAATGCACTTAGTACTTTCATGAGATTAATGAACGAAGTTTTACGTGCTTTCATTGGACGATTTGTGGTAGTTTACTTTGATGACATATTGATTTATAGCAGATCTTTGGAAGAACATTTGGAACATTTACGTGCTGTTTTTATTGCTCTACGTGATGCACGTTTGTTTGGTAACCTTGGGAAGTGCACCTTTTGCACCGACCGAGTATCTTTTCTTGGCTATGTTGTTACTCCACAGGGAATTGAAGTTGATAAAGCCAAGATTGGAGCTATTGAGAGTTGGCCGCAACCCAAAACGGTCACACAAGTGAGGAGTTTTCTTGGCCTCGCTGGATTCTATAGGCGTTTTGTGAGAGATTTCAGCACCATTGCTGCACCTCTCAATGAGCTTACAAAGAAAGATGTGCCTTTTCTTTGGGGTACCGCACAGGAAGAAGCCTTCTCGGTATTGAAAGATAAGTTGACACATGCTCCTTTACTCCAACTTCCTGATTTTAATAAGGCTTTTGAGCTTGAATGTGATGCTAGTGGAATTGGATTAGGCGGTGTGTTATTACAAGATGGCAAACCTGTTGCATACTTTTCTGAAAAATTGAGTGGGCCTAGTCTGAATTATTCTACTTATGATAAAGAATTATATGCTCTTGTTCGGACTTTAGAAACATGGCAACATTATTTATGGCCCAAAGAATTTGTTATACATTCTGATCATGAATCTTTGAAACATATTAAAAGTCAAGCTAAACTGAATCGCAGACATGCTAAATGGGTTGAATTCATTGAGACTTTTCCTTATGTCATTAAACACAAGAAGGGAAAAGAAAATGTTATTGCTGATGCATTGTCTCGCCGCTATACTATGCTTTCACAACTTGACTTCAAAATATTTGGTTTGGAGACCATCAAAGATCAATATGTGCATGATGCTGATTTTAAAGATGTAATGCAGAATTGTAAAGAAGGAAGAATGTGGAACAAGTTCGTCGTTAACGATGGATTTGTGTTTCGTGCTAACAAGCTATGCATTCCAGCTAGCTCCGTTCGTCTTTTGTTGTTGCAGGAGGCACATGGAGGAGGATTAATGGGACACTTTGGCGTGAAGAAGACGGAGGACGTACTTGCTACACATTTATTTTGGCCAAAGATGAGACGGGATGTTGAGCGTTTTATTGCTCGATGCACATCCCCTACTGCTACATATACGGGACCAATTACTAGAGCTCGCGCACGCCAATTAAATTATCAGGTACTTTCGTTTCTTGGTAATGATTCTAATGTTCATGAGAATATGATGCTGCCTAAATTGGATACATTTGTTTTGCTTACAAATGAAGGGCCTAGCTTGGAGAAGGATGAACATTGGAGCAAGAACAACCATGGAGATGATGCCATGCGCAAGGGGAACAAGAACGGAGTTACAAGTGATGATTTCAGGACTTTGAAGCCACCATAATGGGTGCATGAAGCCTTGGACGAAATATACAAGATGCCACTTCATAAATTTCGTCCCGAGGCTATTATAGGTGCTGCGTCACCTTTTATTGGGCCAGGCCCATGTAATTTCGAAATACATAAGTATAGGCTATTTTTAGAGTCAGTATATGAGGGGAAACAAGAGATAGGGTTGATTTCGGACCCCTCCACCAAGGGCCACGAAATTCCCCCTCTCTTCCTCCATATATACAACCCTTAGGGCACCGTTTAGACTTTGGGTTTTGTTTAGATTAAAAGTTCGCCATAGCTGCAACTTCGCGTACTTCGTTTGTGTTCAACGACCAGACAAAGGCGTCACAGAACCCCATCTTGATCAATAAAGCTTTCATCTTATATTCGCAATATCCAGATTGCAATCTCAGTTTCTTGCTTGTTCTTCGTTTGCTCGCAGGAAACAGACCCTCGTGGTCAGGTTGATCGTGCTCCGGCGTGGTCAATAACCTCTCGGAGTTGGTTTAGCGATTGCTAAGGCGCGACGTCCTCGCACGTTCGTAGTCGGATCGTCAAAGTCGACTGCCACCAAAGCGATATCCATCATCTCATCTAAAGACGGGACACCTTTGCCTCTATCATCTCCTCGGGATATTGTAAACATGTAAATCGTTGTTCAGTTTCTAACTCCCAAGTAAGATATATATCAGGAACATATCTACCCTCAAATGGTGGAATATTCAATTTTAGTTTAGGGAGATGGCCATGATCTCGTACCTGAGGGTGAGCCCTACCATTGCCATTATTTGCATGTGGACGACCTGGTGGTTGCTGTGCTAGTGGTGGCACGTAGTTCTGATTGTGATCAACCTCATCCTCATAATCTCCCACATAATCATCCTCCTCCACATCAGCAGTAGGAGCCACAGAAGTATCAACAGCAGCACCAGCAGTTTGGCCCGACTAAAGAGGGACACGGCTCGCTCGGCGGAGGGCTGTTTCCCGACGTGGAGGTAGTCGATGTTGTTGCTGTTGTTGCAGAGGTGCGGCAGGAGCAGCCGGTGGTGGTGGTGGAAGACGCGAAAGCAATTCAACAAACTTATTATCGAGCTTTGTTTCAAACGTCTTCTCCATGCCATCTATCTTCTCCATGATGATGAGGACATGACTACCTTGGATATGATCAAAAATATTGCATATATGCATATTTGTCAGGTGATTTCTAGTGCAAACTATTCAATAATCTATTTATGTTATCCAGAACAAAAATACTTCACACACTTTTGTGTTTTGTCTAATTGCAGGTGTATGGGACATTTGTGAAATCCACATATGAAGATAAGGAAGAAATAGATGTTTATTTGCTGTCCAAAAAGTTCTCTCACGTCACTTTTGGGCCAAGAGAAGATAGAGTCCAAGTCTCTCACGTTCTGGATTCAGATTCGGACTGCACAGACATACCTGACTCAAAACGCACACAACTTTCATACGGACTCCGAATTGGGTGATTCTTTTTTTGTTGGAAACTAGATTTCGTGCACTTTCCAACCCAATTGGAATCACCTTCAAATTCGTCCGGAGCGTTGAGTTGTGGACGAAACAATCTTATGCTGCAGCAGAATCCGAGTCAAACTACAAGTCCAAAGGTGTTACATCACCTCCACTTGGGCTCATTGGCCTTGTACGACCTAGATTTAGTTTTAGGCTGCCTTGGGACGTCCTCCCACCTCCTTGGCCGCCACCCCTTGCTCCTATATAAGTAGATCCATCTAGTAGCTTTTCCTTGGGATTTGTTTAGTTAAAAGTTAGCCATTGCAACTTCGTGTACTTCGTTTGTGTCCAACGACCAGACCAAGACCGCTTCCGGATCCCCACCATTATCAATACTTCATATATATTCGCAATATTCAGATTGCTTTATCATATTCTTTCTCGTTCTTCGATTGCTTGCAGGAATAGACCTTCGTGGTCAGGTTGATCGTGCTCCAGCATGGTCAATAACCTCTCGGAGTTGGTTTAGCGATTGCTAAGGCGCAACGTCGTGCACGTTTGTAGTCGGATCGTCAAAGTCGTCTCCACCAAATCGATAGTTGTCATCTCATCGAAAGATCGGGACACCCTCGCCTCTATCAAATGGTATCAGTTTTCAGGTTGCTCGGTGAGATTTTACAGTTTTTCATAGTTTAGATCGCATCTGTCATTCATACCTATAGTTCATGAAAAAGCCACAAAAAAAGTTAGATCTGTTCATCCTTTATCCAAGCCAGTCTGAGCCTTTGCAATTTTCTATTCGTTGCTTGCATAGTTGAATTATTGGTTGCATCGTCGTGTCAGTTGCTGGTCTTAGTGTCTAGTTCCTTTAGAGTTTCGAGTTCTGTTCACATTAGTCACACCGCCGCTGCATCATTATCCCTTCCGCTGTCCACCATCCCATCTATTAATTTCCACCACGTGCTACGCGTTGTTCATTGTCATAATCATAGTTGAGGTCATTCACATCTTTGCCTGATCCAATCTGCATCTTATCTAGTTTGTCTTGGAAAGAGGGAGAAAAAAAAGAGAGAAAAAAGAGAGAAAAAAGGAAAGAAAAAAAAGAAAAAGAGAGAGAAGAAAAAGAAAAAAAAAGCGTGAGGAAAAAAAGAGAGAAGAAGAAAAAAATCGGATCTATCTAGAATCAATCTCGTACCTGAATTCGGATTAGAATCTGTTTTGCGCACTGTTCAGTAAAACAGGTGTATCTTCCTCATACGAAGTCCGTTTTGGCTCCGTGAGTACTCAAATTGAAGCTAGCGACGAGGCGCATGTAAATAGTTGCAGAAGCTAGTTCAATATTTGACACCTCAAAATCGTCTTCTAAATAGGTCTTTTTGCTCTCCGAAGTTCGTGAACACAACTTGTTCCAATTTTTCAGGCCAGTTTTAAAATTCTTTGACTCCTCATATCAATTCAGAATTGAGTGATTCTTTTTGCATTGGAAAGCTTGAGTTAGTAGCAAACTTTTCAAGAGGAAAGTTGAAGAGAGAGTTGTTATATATCCTACTTGGCAGTTGTTATTCATCATTATCTTTACTGCCGTTGTGATTTTCACTTATATCTTGCTGTCCAGAGCTACTTTGTATCCTTCATTGATGCTGGTTGTGCTACGACGTGACCTCATTAGTGTTCTAGGCTCGCGTCTCTAGTTCGGTCTAGCCTAGGACCAGCACAGTACCGTCGTTGAGCGTTTATTCAACATTGCATCTTTGAATTGATTATTGCTTATCTTTTGCTACCATATATAGCCAACCCAGCTCTACATTTTTTCTACACTGTGTATACGTACGCTCCCCTGGCAATTGCTTTACTCAATATTCGGAGTTACTTGACACCGCTGGTTGCCGATCACCACCTGCTGCATGGTAAGAACGTGTAAGACATTGATATTTGCTTTACTGTGAGCGTTTTACCACCACATCCTAGTAGTTATAGGAACATTATTTTTGGGTTTTGTTTCTTGTTCTACTAATCATGACAGGATCCAGAGTCAATTCATGGGCTTCGTCGATCGCGGGAGACGTGCCACCACCTTTGCAAATACCACAACCGTCACGAGAGGTGCACAAACATCCAAATGCACATGATCAGGTTAATGTATCTATACCACCATTTAATGGCCGTTTTAAACCTGCTTTATATATTGAATGGGAGTTCGACATAAAAAATATATTTGCTTCCCATAATTTCGATGAACATAAAAAGGTTAAGGTTGCGGTTGGTTCTTTCACTGGTTATGCTTTGGTTTGGTGGAGTGAATATTGTCGGTTACACCCTGATTATATACCTACTACTTGGGATGATTTGACACTTGCCATGCGACATACTTTCATCCCTGCTTATTATACTCGTGACATGATTAAGAAGTTGCAACACTTAAAACAAGGTAGTGAAACTGTAACAAAATATTATGATGATTTACAAACTACCTTGTTGCATTCCTCTTTAGAAGAAAGTGAAGATGATTTTATGGATAGATTTTGGGGAGGATTAAACCGTGATATTCAAGAGATACTAATTCATGAAGAGTGTTATCCTATGGACCATTTGTTTCATCTTGCTTGCAAAGCTGAACAGGAAATAAAACGACGTGTTGGCCACGAGGAGAACAAGCGCACGGTGCACATTCCAAGAGTTGATATGATTGTTCCTTCAACTACTAGGCATACTATGACAACCACATCCGTTGTTGTCAGGACTACATCACCTCCACCATGTGACACATCGCCCCCGAGAGTGGCTACATCATCTGAGTTGATCATAAGAGGTAATGACAAATGATAGAGGCAAAGGTGTCCCGTCTTTCGATGAGATGGTGGATTTCGCTTTGGTGGAAGTCGACTTTGACGATCCGACTACGAACGTGCGAGGACGTCGCGCCTTAGCAATCGCTAAACCAACTCCGAGAGGTTATTGACCACGCCGGAGCACGATCAACCTGACCACGAGGGTCTGTTTCCTGCAAGCAAACGAAGAACAAGCAAGAAACTAAGATTGCAATCTGGATATTGCGAATATAAGATGAAAGCTTTATTGATCAAGGTGGGGTTCTGTGACGCCTTTGTCTGGTCGTTGAACACAAACGAAGTACGCGAAGTTGCAGCTATGGCGAACTTTTAATCTAAACAAAACCCAAAGTCTAAACGATGCCCTAAGGGCTGTATATATGGAGGAAGAGAGGGGAATTTCGTGGCCCTTGGTGGAGGGGTCCGAAATCAACCCTATCTCTTGTTTCCCCACACATACGGACTCTAAAAATAGCCTATACTTATGTATTTCGAAATTACATGGGCCTGGCCCAATAATAAGGTGACGCAGCACCTAAAATAGCCTCGGGACGAAATTTATGAAGTGGCATCTTGTATATTTCGTCCAAGGCTTCATGCACCCATTATGGTGGCTTCAAAGTACTGAAATCATCACTTGTAACTCCGTTCTTGTTCCCCTTGCGCATGCCATCATCTCCATGCTTGTTCTTGCTCCAATGTTCATCCTTCTCCAAGCTAGGCCCTTCATTTGTAAGCAAAACAAATGTATCCAATTTAGGCAGCATCATATTCTCATGAACATTAGAATCATTACCAAGAAACGAAAGTACCTGGTAATTTAGTTGGCGTGCACGAGCTCTAGTAATTGGTCCAGTATGTATAGCAGCAGGGGCTGTGGGTGTAACAATTGTATTGATGTCCTCATCAGCTCGCGTCTCTAGTCCGGTCTAGCCTAGGACCAGCACAGTACCGTCGTTGAGCGTTTATTCAATATTGCATCTTTGAATTGATTATTGCTAATCTTTTGCTACCATATATAGCCAACCCAGCTCCACATATTTCTACACCGTGTATACGTACGCTCCCCTGGCAATCGCTTTACTCAATATTCGGAGTTACTTGACACCGCTGGTTGCCGATCACCGCCTGCTGCATGGTAAGAACTTGTAAGACATTGATATTTGCTTTACTGTGAGCGTTTTACCACCACATCCTAGTAGTTATAGGAACATTATTTTTGGGTTTTGTTTCTTGTTCTACTAATCATGACAGGATCCAGAGTCAATTCATGGGCTTTGTCGATCGCGGGAGACGTGCCACCACCTTTGCAAATACCACAACCGTCACGAGAGGTGCACAAACATCCAAATGCACATGATCAGGTTAATGTATCTATACAACCATTTAATGGCCGTTTTAAACCTGCTTTATATATTGAATGGGAGTTCGACATAAAAAATATATTTGCTTCCCATAATTTCGATGAACATAAAAAGGTTAAGGTTGCGGTTGGTTCTTTCACTGGTTATGCTTTGGTTTGGTGGAGTGAATATTGTCGGTTACACCCTGATTATATACCTACTACTTGGGATGATTTGAAACTTGCCATGCGACATACTTTCATCCCTGCTTATTATACTCGTGACATGATTAAGAAGTTGCAACACTTAAAACAAGGTAGTGAAACTGTAACAAAATATTATGATGATTTACAAACTACCTTGTTGCATTCCTCTTTAGAAGAAAGTGAAGATGATTTTATGGATAGATTTTGGGGAGGATTAAACCGTGATATTCAAGAGATACTAATTCATGAAGAGTGTTATCCTATGGACCATTTGTTTCATCTTGCTTGCAAAGCTGAACAGGAAATAAACGACGTGTTGGCCACGAGGAGAACAAGCGCACGATGCACATTCCAAGAGTTGATATGATTGTTCCTTCAACTACTAGGCATACTATGACAACCACATCCGTTGTTGTCAGGACCACATCACCTCCACCATGTGACACATTGCCCCCGAGAGTGGCTACATCATCTGAGTTGATCATAAGAGGTAATGACAAACGTACTGATCTTCCATCTCTACATGAGAATGATGAATGCCTTGTCAATTTGAATGCGACATCTGATGAGCTACCCACTACTTTGATCACACCACCTATTTTAGAGGACTACGTTGATAATTTGACTTTGCCATGTGATCAAACAACTGAAATACCAACAATTTTGAGTGCACCCATTGAATTAACTATTGATGCAAAAGAACCAATATTTAATCATTTTGATATGACCTCTAATCTTGGTGATGATTCTGTGTTGAATGACTTATTGCATGTTTGCTTATTTAAGCATGTTGTAGCATGTAAATTTGATGCAAGTAAGGTTTATTCACCAATGTTGGGATGGTTTAATGATGAACATTGTCAATCTTTTGAAATGAATAAGAGCTTCACTTATATGTGCAAACTCAGTTGCAATATTTTCATGCCTTCTACTTCTTGTGCTAATTTTTTGGCTTTAGATTTTATGAACTATGCAAGTTACTCATCTATTCATGTGTCATATATGCAAAAATCAAGGGAAGTAAAAATGGATGACATATACATATACAACATGTACACCTTGTCTCTTTTGTTAGCCACATTTCAGATTAAGCAACGCCGAGGACGGCTTTATTTTCAAGAAGGGAAGGATGATGAGGACATGACTACCTTGGATATGACCAAAAATATTGCATATATGCATATTTGTCAGGTGATTTCTAGTGCAAACTATTCAATAATCTATTTATGTTATCCAGAACAAAAATACTTCACACACTTTTGTGTTTTGTCTAATTGCAGGTGTATGGGACATTTGTACAATCCACATATGAAGATAAGGAAGAAAGAGATGTTTATTTGCTGTCCAAAAAGTTCTCTCACGTCACTTTGGCCCAAGAGAAGATAGAGTCCAAGTCTCTCACGTTCTGGATTCAGATTCGGACTGCACAGACATACCTGACTAAAAACGCACACAAGTTTTTTATATGGACTCCGAATTGGGTGATTCTTTTTTTGTTGGAAACTAGATTTCGTGCACTTTCCAACCCAATTGGAATCACCTTCAAACTCGTCCGGAGCGTTGAGTTGTGGACGAAACAATCTGATGCTGCAGCAGAATCCGAGTCAAACTACAAGTCCAAAGGTGTTACATCACCTCCACTTGGGCCCATTGGCCTTGTACGACCTAGATTTAGTTTTAGGCTGCCTTGGGACGTCCTCCCACCTCCTTGGCCGCCACCCCTTGCTCCTATATAAGTAGATCCATCTAGTAGCTTTTCGTTGGGATTTGTTTAGTTAAAAGTTAGCCATTGCAACTTCGTGTACTTCGTTTGTGTCCAACGACCAGACCAAGACCGCTTCCGGATCCCCACCATTATCAATACTTCATATATATTCGCAATATTCAGATTGCTTTATCATATTCTTGCTCGTTCTTCGATTGCTTGCAGGAATAGACCTTCGTGGTCAGGTTGATCGTGCTCCAGCATGGTCAATAACCTCTCGGAGTTGGTTTAGCGATTGCTAAGGCGCAACGTCGTGCACGTTTGTAGTCGGATCGTCAAAGTCATCTCCACCAAATCGATAGTTATCATCTCATCGAAAGATCGGGACACCCTCGCCTCTATCAAATGGTATCAGTTTTCAGGTTGCTCGGTGAGATTTTACAGTTTTTCATAGTTTAGATCGCATCTGTCATTCATACCTATAGTTCATGAAAAAGCCACAAAAAAAAGTTAGATCTGTTCATCCTTTATCCAAGCTAGTCTGAGCCTTTGCAATTTTCTATTCGTTGCTTGCATAGTTGAATTATCGGTTGCATCGTCGTGTCAGTTGCTGGTCTTAGTGTCTAGTTCCTTTAGAGTTTCGAGTTCTGTTCACATTAGTCACGCCGCCGCTGCATCATTATCCCTTCCGCTGTCCACCATCCCATCTATTAATTTCCACCACGTGCTACGCGCTGTCCATTGTCATAATCATAGTTGAGGTCATTCACATCTTTGCCTGATCCAATCTGCATCTTATCTAATTTGTCTTGGAAAGAGGGAGAAAAAAAAGAGAGAAAAAAGAGAGAAAAAAAGGAAAGAAAAAAAAAGAAAAAGAGAGAGAAGAAAAAGAAAAAAAAAGCGTGAGGAAAAAAAGAGAGAAGAAGAAAAAAATCGGATCTATCTAGAATCAATCTCGTACCTGAATTCGGATTAGAATCTGTTTTGCGCACTGTTCAGTAAAACAGGTGTATCTTCCTCATACGAAGTCCGTTTTGGCTCCGTGAGTACTCAAATTGAAGCTAGCGACGAGCCGCATGTAAATAGTTGCAGAAGCTAGTTCAATATTTGACACCTCAAAATCGTATTCTAAATAGGTCTTTTTGCTCTCCGAAGTTCGTGAACACAACTTGTTTCAATTTTTCAGGCCAGTTTTAAAATTCTTTGACTCCTCATATCAATTCAGAATTGAGTGATTCTTTTTGCATTGGAAAGCTTGAGTTAGTAGCAAACTTTTCAAGAGGAAATTTGAAGAGAGAGTTGTTATATATCCTACTTGGCAGTTGTTATTCATCATTATCTTTACTGCCGTTGTGATTTTCACTTATATCTTGCTGTTCAGAGCTACTTTGTATCCTTCATTGATGCTGGTTGTGCTACGACATGACCTCATTAGTGTTCTAGGCTCGCGTCTCTAGTTCGGTCTAGCCTAGGACCAGCACAGTACCGTCGTTGAGCGTTTATTCAACATTGCATCTTTGAATTGATTATTGCTTATCTTTTGCTACCATATATAGCCAACCCAGCTCTACATTTTTCTACACCGTGTATACGTACGCTCCCCTGGCAATTGCTTTACTCAATATTCGGAGTTACTTGACACCGCTGGTTGCCGATCACCGCCTGCTGCATGGTAAGAACGTATAAGACATTGATATTTGCTTTACTGTGAGCGTTTTACCACCACATCCTAGTAGTTATAGGAACATTATTTTTGGGTTTTGTTTCTTGTTCTACTAATCATGACAGGATCCAGAGTCAATTCATGGGCTTCGTCGATAGCGGGAGACGTGCCACCACCTTTGCAAATACCACAACCGTCACGAGAGGTGCACAAACATCCAAATGCACATGATCAGGTTAATGTATCTATACCACCATTTAATGGCCGTTTTAAACCTGCTTTATATATTGAATGGGAGTTCGACATAAAAAATATATTTGCTTCCCATAATTTCGATGAACATAAAAAGGTTAAGGTTGCGGTTGGTTCTTTCACTGGTTATGCTTTGGTTTGGTGGAGTGAATATTGTCGGTTACACCCTGATTATATACCTACTACTTGGGATGATTTGAAACTTGCCATGCGACATACTTTCATCCCTGCTTATTATACTCGTGACATGATTAAGAAGTTGCAACACTTAAAACAAGGTAGTGAAACTGTAACAAAATATTATGATGATTTACAAACTACCTTGTTGCATTCCTCTTTAGAAGAAAGTGAAGATGATTTTATGGATAGATTTTGGGGAGGATTAAACCGTGATATTCAAGAGATACTAATTCATGAAAAGTGTTATCCTATGGACCATTTGTTTCATCTTGCTTGCAAAGCTGAACAGGAAATAAAACGACGTGTTGGCCACGAGGAGAACAAGCGCATGATGCACATTCCAAGAGTTGATATGATTGTTCCTTCAACTACTAGGCATACTATGACAACCACATCCGTTGTTGTCAGGACTACATCACCTCCACCATGTGACACATCGCCCTCGAGAGTGGCTACATCATCTGAGTTGATTATAAGAGGTAATGACAAAGGTACTGATCTTCCATCTCTACATGAGAATGATGAATGCCTTGTCAATTTGAATGCACCATCTGATGAGCTACCCACTACTTTGATCACACCACCTATTTTAGAGGACTACGTTGATAATTTGACTTTGCCATGTGATCAAACAACTGAAATACCAACAATTTTGAGTGCACCCATTGAATTAACTATTGATGCAAAAGAACCAATGTTTAATCATTTTGATATGACCTCTAATCTTGGTGATGATTCTGTGTTGAATGACTTATTGCATGTTTGCTTATTTAAGCATGTTGTAGCATGTAAATTTGATGCAAGTAAGGTTTATTCACCAATGTTGGGAAGGTTTAATGATGAACATTGTCAATCTTTTGAAATGAATAAGAGCTTCACTTATATGTGCAAACTGAGTTGCAATATTTTCATGCCTTCTACTTCTTGTGCTAATTTTTTGGCTTTAGATTTTATGAACTATGCAAGTTACTCATCTATTCATGTGTCATATATGCAAAAATCAAGGGAAGTAAAAATGGATGACATATACATATACAACATGTATACCTTGATGAGGACATGACTACCTTGGATATGACCAAAAATATTGCATATATGCATATTTGTCAGGTGATTTCTAGTGCAAACTATTCAATAATCTATTTATGTTATCCAGAACAAAAATACTTCACACACTTTTGTGTTTTGTCTAATTGCAGGTGTATGATACATTTGTACAATCCACATATGAAGATAAGGAAGAAAGAGATGTTTATTTGCTGTCCAAAAAGTTCTGTCACGTCACTTTTGGCCCAAGAGAAGATAGAGTCCAAGTCTCTCACGTTCTGGATTCAGATTCGGACTGCACAGACATACCTGACTCAAAATGCACACAAGTTTTTCATACGGACTCCGAATTGGGTGATTCTTTTTTTGTTGGAAACTACATTTCGTGCACTTTCCAACCCAATTGGACTCACCTTCCAATTCGTCCGGAGCGTTGAGTTGTGAACGAAACAATCTGATGCTGCAGCAGAATCCGAGTCAAACTACAAGTCCAAAGGTGTTACATCACCTCCACTTGGGCCCATTGGCCTTGTACGACCTAGATTTAGTTTTAGGCTGCCTTGGGATGTCCTCCCACCTCCTTGGCCGCCACCCCTTGCTCCTATATAAGTAGATCCATCTAGTAGCTTTTCCTTGGGATTTGTTTAGTTAAAAGTTAGCCATTGCAACTTCGTGTATTTCGTTTGTGTCCAACGACCAGACCAAGACCGCTTCCGGATCCCCACCATTATCAATACTTCATATATATTTGCAATATTCAGATTGCTTTATCATATTCTTGCTCGTTCTTCGATTGCTTGCAGGAATAGACCTTCGTGGTCAGGCTGACCATGCTTCCAGCATCGTCAGTAACCTCAGGAGATTGGTTTAGCGATTGCTAAGGCGCAACGTTGTGCACGTTCGTAGTTGGATTGTCAAAGTCGTCTCCACCAAATCGATAGTTATCATCTCATCGAAAGATCGGGACAACCCCGCCTCTATCAAGTGGTATCAGTTTTCAGGTTGCTCGGTGAGAATTTCTAATTTTCCTAGATTAGATTTATTTTCTTACCTATTGTCCAAGAAAAAGCCACACAAAAAAAAGTTAGATCTATTCATCCTTTATCCAAGCCAGTCTGAGCCTTTGCAATTTTCTATTCATTGCTTGCATAGTTGAATTATCGGTTGCATCGTCGTGTCAGTTGCTGGTCGTAGCGTCTAGTTCCTTTAGAGTTTCGAGTTCTGTTCACATTAGTCACGCCGCCGCTGCATCATTATCCCTTCCGCTGTCCACCATCCCATCTATTAATTTCCACCACATGCTATGCACTATTCATTGTCGTAATCATAGTTGAGGTCATTCACATCTTCGCCTGATCCAATCTGCATCTTATCTAGTTTGTCTTGGAAAGAAAAAAAAAGAAGATAGAGAAAAAAGAGAAAAAAGGAAAAAAAAGAAAAAGAGAGAGAAGAAAAAGAAAAAAAAAGCGTGAGAAAAAGAAAGAGAGAAGAAAAAAAAATTGGATCTATCTAGAATCAATCTCGTACCTGAATTCGGATTGGAATCTGTTTTGCGCACTGTTCAGTAAAACAGGTGTATCTTCCTCATACGAAGTCATTTTTGGCTCCGTGAGTACTCAAATTGAAAATAGCGACGAGCCGCATCTAAATAGTTGCAGAAGCTAGTTCAATATTTGACACCTCAAAATCGGCATCTAAATAGGTCTTTTTTCCCTCCGAAGTTCGTGAACACAACTTGTTCCAATTTTTCAGGCCAGTTTTAGAATTCTTTGACTCCTCATATCAACTCGGAATTGAGTGATTCTTTTCGCATTGGAAAGCTTGAGTTAGTAGCATTCTTTGAAAGAATTTATCAGAAAATTGTCTCAAACTTTTCAAGAGGAAAGTTGGAGAGAGAGTTGTTGTATATCCTGCTTGGCAGTTGTTTTTCATCATTATCTTCACTGCCGTTGTGATCTTCACTTATATCTTGCTGTCAAGAGCTACTTAGTATCCTTCATTGATGCTAGTTGTGCTACGCCGTGACCTCATTAGTGTTCTAGGCTCGCGTCTCTAGTCCGGTCTAGCCTAGGACCAGCACAGTACCGTCGTTGAGCGTTTATTCAACATTGCATCTCTGAATTGATTATTGCTAATCTTTTGCTACCATATATAGCCAACCCAGCTCCACATATTTCTACACCGTGTATACGTACGCTCCCCTGGCAATCGCTTTACTCAATATTCGGAGTTAGTTGACACCGCTGGTTGCCGATCACCGCCTGCTGCATGGTAAGAACTTGTAAGACATTGATATTTGCTTTACTGTGAGCGTTTTACCACCACATCCTAGTAGTTATAGGAACATTATTTTTGGGTTTTGTTTCTTGTTCTACTAATCATGACAGGATCCAGAGTCAATTCATGGGCTTTGTCGATCGCGGGAGACGTGCCACCACCTTTGCAAATACCACAACCGTCACGAGAGGTGCACAAACATCCAAATGCACATGATCAGGTTAATGTATCTATACCACCATTTAATGGCTGTTTTGAACCTGCTTTATATATTGAATGGGAGTTCGACATAAAAAATATATTTGCTTCCCATAATTTTGATGAACATAAAAAGGTTAAGGTTGTGGTTGGTTCTTTCACTGGTTATGCTTTGGTTTGGTGGAGTGAATATTGTCGGTTACACCCTGATTATATACCTACTACTTGGGACGATTTGAAACTTGCCATGCGACATACTTTCGTCCCTGCTTATTATACTCGTGACATGATTAAGAAGTTGCAACACTTAAAACAAGGTAGTGAAACTGTAACAAAATATTATGATGATTTACAAACTACCTTGTTGCATTCCTCTTTAGAAGAAAGTGAAGATGATTTTATGGATAGATTTTGGGGAGGATTAAACCGTGATATTCAAGAGATAGTAATTCATGAAGAGTGTTATCCTATGGACCATTTGTTTCATCTTGCTTGCAAAGCTGAACAGGAAATAAAACGACG
The DNA here is from genome assembly GCF_002162155.2 of Triticum dicoccoides. Taxonomy (NCBI): domain Eukaryota; kingdom Viridiplantae; phylum Streptophyta; class Magnoliopsida; order Poales; family Poaceae; genus Triticum; species Triticum dicoccoides. The sequence goes on along the minus strand of NW_021314747.1, from coordinate 59,058 downwards.
TGTTGGCCACGAGGAGAACAAGCGCACGGTGCACATTCCAAGAGTTGATATGATTGTTCCTTCAACTACTAGGCATACTATGACAACCACATCCGTTGTTGTCAGGACTACATCACCTCCACCATGTGACACATCGCCCCCGAGAGTGGCTACATCATCTGAGTTGATCATAAGAGGTAATGACAAAGGTACTGATCTTCCATCTCTACATGAGAATGATGAATGCCTTGTCAATTTGAATGCACCATCTGATGAGCTACCCACTACTTTGATCACACCACCTATTTTAGAGGATTACGTTGATAATTTGACTTTGCCATGTGATCAAACAACTGAAATACCAACAATTTTGAGTGCACCCATTGAATTAACTATTGATGCAAAAGAACCAATGTTTAATCATTTTGATATGACCTCTAATCTTGGTGATGATTCTGTGTTGAATGACTTATTGCATGTTTGCTTATTTAAGCATGTTGTAGCATGTAAATTTGATGCAAGTAAGGTTTATTCACCAATGTTGGGAAGGTTTAATGATGAACATTGTCAATCTTTTGAAATGAATAAGAGCTTCACTTATATGTGCAAACTGAGTTGCAATATTTTCATGCCTTCTACTTCTTGTGCTAATTTTTTGGCTTTAGATTTTATGAACTATGCAAGTTACTCATCTATTCATGTGTCATATATGCAAAAATCAAGGGAAGTAAAAATGGATGACATATACATATACAACATGTATACCTTGATGAGGACATGACTACCTTGGATATGACCAAAAATATTGCATATATGCATATTTGTCAGGTGATTTCTAGTGCAAACTATTCAATAATCTATTTATGTTATCCAGAACAAAAATACTTCACACACTTTTGTGTTTTGTCTAATTGCAGGTGTATGATACATTTGTACAATCCACATATGAAGATAAGGAAGAAAGAGATGTTTATTTGCTGTCCAAAAAGTTCTGTCACGTCACTTTTGGCCCAAGAGAAGATAGAGTCCAAGTCTCTCACGTTCTGGATTCAGATTCGGACTGCACAGACATACCTGACTCAAAATGCACACAAGTTTTTCATACGGACTCCGAATTGGGTGATTCTTTTTTTGTTGGAAACTACATTTCGTGCACTTTCCAACCCAATTGGACTCACCTTCCAATTCGTCCGGAGCGTTGAGTTGTGAACGAAACAATCTGATGCTGCAGCAGAATCCGAGTCAAACTACAAGTCCAAAGGTGTTACATCACCTCCACTTGGGCCCATTGGCCTTGTACGACCTAGATTTAGTTTTAGGCTGCCTTGGGATGTCCTCCCACCTCCTTGGCCGCCACCCCTTGCTCCTATATAAGTAGATCCATCTAGTAGCTTTTCCTTGGGATTTGTTTAGTTAAAAGTTAGCCATTGCAACTTCGTGTATTTCGTTTGTGTCCAACGACCAGACCAAGACCGCTTCCGGATCCCCACCATTATCAATACTTCATATATATTTGCAATATTCAGATTGCTTTATCATATTCTTGCTCGTTCTTCGATTGCTTGCAGGAATAGACCTTCGTGGTCAGGCTGACCATGCTTCCAGCATCGTCAGTAACCTCAGGAGATTGGTTTAGCGATTGCTAAGGCGCAACGTTGTGCACGTTCGTAGTCGGATTGTCAAAGTCGTCTCCACCAAATCGATAGTTATCATCTCATCGAAAGATCGGGACAACCCCGCCTCTATCAAGTGGTATCAGTTTTCAGGTTGCTCGGTGAGAATTTCTAATTTTCCTAGATTAGATTTATTTTCTTACCTATTGTCCAAGAAAAAGCCACACAAAAAAAAGTTAGATCTATTCATCCTTTATCCAAGCCAGTCTGAGCCTTTGCAATTTTCTATTCATTGCTTGCATAGTTGAATTATCGGTTGCATCATCGTGTCAGTTGCTGGTCGTAGCGTCTAGTTCCTTTAGAGTTTCGAGTTCTGTTCACATTAGTCACGCCGCCGCTGCATCATTATCCCTTCCGCTGTCCACCATCCCATCTATTAATTTCCACCACATGCTACGCACTATTCATTGTCGTAATCATAGTTGAGGTCATTCACATCTTCGCCTGATCCAATCTGCATCTTATCTAGTTTGTCTTGGAAAGAAAAAAAAAGAAGATAGAGAAAAAAGAGAAAAAAGGAAAAAAAAGAAAAAGAGAGAGAAGAAAAAGAAAAAAAAAGCGTGAGAAAAAGAAAGAGAGAAGAAAAAAAAATTGGATCTATCTAGAATCAATCTCGTACCTGAATTCGGATTGGAATCTGTTTTGCGCACTGTTCAGTAAAACAGGTGTATCTTCCTCATACGAAGTCATTTTTGGCTCCGTGAGTACTCAAATTGAAGATAGCGACGAGCCGCATCTAAATAGTTGCAGAAGCTAGTTCAATATTTGACACCTCAAAATCGGCATCTAAATAGGTCTTTTTTCCCTCCGAAGTTCGTGAACACAACTTGTTCCAATTTTTCAGGCCAGTTTTAGAATTCTTTGACTCCTCATATCAACTCGGAATTGAGTGATTCTTTTCGCATTGGAAAGCTTGAGTTAGTAGCATTCTTTGAAAGAATTTATCAGAAAATTGTCTCAAACTTTTCAAGAGGAAAGTTGGAGAGAGAGTTGTTGTATATCCTGCTTGGCAGTTGTTTTTCATCATTATCTTCACTGCCGTTGTGATCTTCACTTATATCTTGCTGTCAAGAGCTACTTAGTATCCTTCATTGATGCTAGTTGTGCTACGCCGTGACCTCATTAGTGTTCTAGGCTCGCGTCTCTAGTCCGGTCTAGCCTAGGACCAGCACAGTACCGTCGTTGAGCGTTTATTCAACATTGCATCTCTGAATTGATTATTGCTAATCTTTTGCTACCATATATAGCCAACCCAGCTCCACATATTTCTACACCGTGTATACGTACGCTCCCCTGGCAATCGCTTTACTCAATATTCGGAGTTAGTTGACACCGCTGGTTGCCGATCACCGCCTGCTGCATGGTAAGAACTTGTAAGACATTGATATTTGCTTTACTGTGAGCGTTTTACCACCACATCCTAGTAGTTATAGGAACATTATTTTTGGGTTTTGTTTCTTGTTCTACTAATCATGACAGGATCCAGAGTCAATTCATGGGCTTTGTCGATCGCGGGAGACGTGCCACCACCTTTGCAAATACCACAACCGTCACGAGAGGTGCACAAACATCCAAATGCACATGATCAGGTTAATGTATCTATACCACCATTTAATGGCTGTTTTGAACCTGCTTTATATATTGAATGGGAGTTCGACATAAAAAATATATTTGCTTCCCATAATTTTGATGAACATAAAAAGGTTAAGGTTGTGGTTGGTTCTTTCACTGGTTATGCTTTGGTTTGGTGGAGTGAATATTGTCGGTTACACCCTGATTATATACCTACTACTTGGGACGATTTGAAACTTGCCATGCGACATACTTTCGTCCCTGCTTATTATACTCGTGACATGATTAAGAAGTTGCAACACTTAAAACAAGGTAGTGAAACTGTAACAAAATATTATGATGATTTACAAACTACCTTGTTGCATTCCTCTTTAGAAGAAAGTGAAGATGATTTTATGGATAGATTTTGGGGAGGATTAAACCGTGATATTCAAGAGATAGTAATTCATGAAGAGTGTTATCCTATGGACCATTTGTTTCATCTTGCTTGCAAAGCTGAACAGGAAATAAAACGACGTGTTGGCCACGAGGAGAACAAGCGCACGGTGCACATTCCAAGAGTTGATATGATTGTTCCTTCAACTACTAGGCATACTATGACAACCACATCCGTTGTTGTCAGGACTACATCACCTCCACCATGTGACACATCGCCCCCGAGAGTGGCTACATCATCTGAGTTGATCATAAGAGGTAATGACAAAGGTACTGATCTTCCATCTCTACATGAGAATGATGAATGCCTTGTCAATTTGAATGCACCATCTGATGAGCTACCCACTACTTTGATCACACCACCTATTTTAGAGGATTACGTTGATAATTTGACTTTGCCATGTGATCAAACAACTGAAATACCAACAATTTTGAGTGCACCCATTGAATTAACTATTGATGCAAAAGAACCAATGTTTAATCATTTTGATATGACCTCTAATCTTGGTGATGATTCTGTGTTGAATGACTTATTGCATGTTTGCTTATTTAAGCATGTTGTAGCATGTAAATTTGATGCAAGTAAGGTTTATTCACCAATGTTGGGAAGGTTTAATGATGAACATTGTCAATCTTTTGAAATGAATAAGAGCTTCACTTATATGTGCAAACTGAGTTGCAATATTTTCATGCCTTCTACTTCTTGTGCTAATTTTTTGGCTTTAGATTTTATGAACTATGCAAGTTACTCATCTATTCATGTGTCATATATGCAAAAATCAAGGGAAGTAAAAATGGATGACATATACATATACAACATGTACACCTTGTCTCTTTTGTTAGCCACATTTCAGATTAACCAATGCCGAGGACGGCTTTATTTTCAAGAAGGGGAGGATGATGAGGACATGACTACCTTGGATATGACCAAAAATATTGCATATATGCATATTTGTCAGGTGATTTCTAGTGCAAACTATTCAATAATCTATTTATGTTATCCAGAACAAAAATACTTCACACACTTTTGTGTTTTGTCTAATTGCAGGTGTATGGGACATTTGTACAATCCACATATGAAGATAAGGAAGAAAGAGATGTTTATTTGCTGTCCAAAAAGTTCTCTCACGTCACTTTTGGCCCAAGAGAAGATAGAGTCCAAGTCTCTCACGTTCTGGATTCAGATTCGGACTGCACAGACATACCTGACTCAAAACGCACACAAGTTTTTCATACGGACTCCGAATTGGGTGATTCTTTTTTTGTTGGAAACTAGATTTCGTGCACTTTCCAACCCAATTGGAATCACCTTTAAATTCGTCCGGAGCGTTGAGTTGTGGACGAAATAATCTGATGCTGCAGCAGAATCCGAGTCAAACTACAAGTCCAAAGGTGTTACATCACCTCCACTTGGGCCCATTGGCCTTGTACGACCTAGATTTAGTTTTAGGCTGCCTTGGGACGTCCTCCCACCTCCTTGGCCGCCACCCCTTGCTCCTATATAAGTAGATCCATCTAGTAGCTTTTCCTTGGGATTTGTTTAGTTAAAAGTTAGCCATTGCAACTTCGTGTACTTCGTTTGTGTCCAACGACCAGACCAAGACCGCTTCCGGATCCCCACCATTATCAATACCTCATATATATTTGCAATATTCAGATTGCTTTATCATATTCTTGCTCGTTCTTCGATTGCTTGCAGGAATAGACCTTCGTGGTCAGGCTGACCGTGCTTCCGGCATCGTCAGTAACCTCAGGAGATTGGTTTAGCGATTGCTAAGGCGCAACGTCGTGCACGTTTGTAGTCGGATCGTCAAAGTCGTCTCCACCAAATCGATAGTTATCATCTCATCGAAAGATCGGGACACCCTCACCTCTATCACGCTGGTTGCCGATCACCGCCTGCTGCACGGTAAGAACTTGTAAGACATTGATATTTGCTTTACTGTGAGCGTTTTACCACCACATCCTAGTAGTTATAGGAACATTATTTTTGGGTTTTGTTTCTTGTTCTACTAATCATGACAGGATCCAGAGTCAATTCATGGGCTTTGTCGATCGCGGGAGACGTGCCACCACCTTTGCAAATACCACAACCGTCACGAGAGGTGCACAAACATCCAAATTCACATGATCAGGTTAATGTATCTATACCACCATTTAATGGCCGTTTTAAACCTGCTTTATATATTGAATGGGAGTTCGACATAAAAAATATATTTGCTTCCCATAATTTCGATGAACATAAAAAGGTTAAGGTTGCGGTTGGTTCTTTCACTGGTTATGCTTTGGTTTGGTGGAGTGAATATTGTCGGTTACACCCTGATTATATACCTATTACTTGGGATGATTTGAAACTTGCCATGCGACATACTTTCGTCCCTGCTTATTATACTCGTGACATGATTAAGAAGTTGCAACACTTAAAACAAGGTAGTGAAACTGTAACAAAATATTATGATGATTTACAAACTACCTTGTTGCATTCCTCTTTAGAAGAAAGTGAAGATGATTTTATGGATAGATTTTGGGGAGGATTAAACCGTGATATTCAAGAGATAGTAATTCATGAAGAGTGTTATCCTATGGACCATTTGTTTCATCTTGCTTGCAAAGCTGAACAGGAAATAAAACGACGTGTTGGCCACGAGGAGAACAAGCGCACGGTGCACATTCCAAGAGTTGATATGATTGTTCCTTCAACTACTAGGCATACTATGACAACCACATCCGTTGTTGTCAGGACTACATCACCTCCACCATGTGACACATCGCCCCCGAGAGTGGCTACATCATCTGAGTTGATCATAAGAGGTAATGACAAAGGTACTGATCTTCCATCTCTACATGAGAATGATGAATGCCTTGTCAATTTGAATGCACCATCTGATGAGCTACCCACTACTTTGATCACACCACCTATTTTAGAGGTCTACGTTGATAATTTGACTTTGCCATGTGATCAAACAACTGAAATACCAACAATTTTGAGTGCACCCATTGAATTAACTATTGATGCAAAAGAACCAATGTTTAATCATTTTGATATGACCTCTAATCTTGGTGATGATTCTGTGTTAAATGACTTATTGCATGTTTGCTTATTTAAGCATGTTGTGGCATGTAAATTTGATGCAAGTAAGGTTTATTCACCAATGTTGGGATGGTTTAATGATGAACATTGTCAATCTTTTGAAATGAATAAGAGCTTCACTTATATGCGCAAACTGAGTTGCAATATTTTCATGCCTTCTACTTCTTGTGCTAATTTTTTGGCTTTAGATTTTATGAACTATGCAAGTTACTCATCTATTCATGTGTCATATATGCAAAAATCAAGGAAAGTAAAAATGGATGACATATACATATACAACATGTACACCTTGTCTCTTTTGTTAGCCACATTTCAGATTAAGCAACGCCGAGGACGGCTTTATTTTCAAGAAGGGGAGGATGATGAGGACATGACTACCTTGGATATGACCAAAAATATTGCATATATGCATATTTGTCAGGTGATTTCTAGTGCAAACTATTCAATAATCTATTTATGTTATCCAGAACAAAAATACTTCACACACTTTTGTGTTTTGTCTAATTGCAGGTGTATGGGACATTTGTACAATCCACATATGAAGATAAGGAGGAAAGAGATGTTTATTTGCTGTCCAAAAAGTTCTCTCACGTCACTTTTGGCCCAAGAGAAGATAGAGTCCAAGTCTCTCACGTTCTGGATTCAGATTCGGACTGCACAGACATACCTGACTCAAAACGCACACAAGTTTTTCATACGGACTCCGAATTGGGTGATTCTTTTTTTGTTGGAAACTAGATTTCGTGCACTTTCCAACCCAATTGGAATCACCTTCAAATTCGTCCGGAGCGTTGAGTTGTGGACGAAACAATCTGATGCTGCAGCAGAATCCGAGTCAAACTACAAGTCCAAAGGTGTTACATCACCTCCACTTGGGCCCATTGGCCTTGTACGACCTAGATTTAGTTTTAGGCTGCCTTGGGACGTCCTCCCACCTCCTTGGCCGCCACCCCTTGCTCCTATATAAGTAGATCTATCTAGTAGCTTTTCCTTGGGATTTGTTTAGTTAAAAGTTAGCCATTGCAACTTTGTGTACTTCGTTTGTGTCCAACGACCAGACCAAGACCGCTTCCGGATCCCCACCATTATCAATACTTCATATATATTCGCAATATTCAGATTGCTTTATCATATTCTTGCTCGTTCTTCGATTGCTTGCAGGAATAGACCTTCGTGGTCAGGTTGATCGTGCTCCAGCATGGTCAATAACCTCTCGGAGTTGGTTTAGCGATTGCTAAGGCGCAACGTCGTGCACGTTTGTAGTCGGATCGTCAAAGTCGTCTCCACCAAATCGATAGTTATCATCTCATCGAAAGATCGGGACACCCTCGCCTCTATCACATGGCCTCTTCAAATCTGTTTATCACATCTTGCACCTGTCCACTCATCATTTGCTGAAACGTATCATGAAGCTCCTTGTTTGTCAAGTTCTCCCAGTCAGTCTCGTCGACTTGTGATCCTGGCATGGTTAGCAGCAATAGAAACACACAAGAATATGATCCTACAGACTACTAACAAGTGGTGGTGGTGGCGGGTGTCACAAATCCGTCAAGCAAATCTCAAATTCTTACCAGTTCTTACCCAGCAGCAGGCGGTGATCGGCAACCACTGTAGTCAAAACTCTCAAAAGGTTGGATAGAGCGATTGCCAGGGAGAGTCAAACGCACGACGTAGATGTATGTGGAGCTGGGAAGGCTTATAGTATGGTAGCAAAAAGGGTCAGCAATAATCAATTCAGAGATGCAAAGTTGAATAAACGCTCAACGACGGTACTGTGCTGGTCCTAGGCTAGACCGTGCTAGAGACGCGAGCCTAGAACACTAACAAAATCACGGCGCTGCACGTAAATAAGGGAAAAGCACACTCTGGAACTTTTTTTTCGCTCTTTTTTTTGCGCTCCT
>NW_021314747.1:46212-50050 GCF_002162155.2 Triticum dicoccoides | reverse complement strand
GAGTGTCTCAAAACTCTTCCCTCGTCAACCTGATAGGATGGGCACGAAATTTTTTTTCACTTTTTTTTTCGGGAATCAGGGCAGCGACGACGAAAAAGTGCGACAAAAAAATCACTATGGCTCAAAAGACTCAGAAAAGCCTAAAAATGGGATAGGGAAAAAAAATTTGCCCGTGAAATTTCTGGCCTAAAATCTGCCCGGGGGTCTCCAGACTCTTTTTTTTCCGAGACCTACGCAGGCAAGGAAACACGAAACGGAATTTAGATTGATCTCAAGAACAAACCTAATATGAGAAGAACTCGGATTGGTGGTGGATATATGGTTGTGGTATATGGCAGCGGTGGTGGTATATGGTAGCGGTGGTGGTATATGGATACAGATTGGTGGTGGTATATGGATACGGATTGGTGGTGGTATATGGATATGGATTCAGAGCGGTGGCGGATAAGCAAAAGTGGTAGATGGGCGATGATGATGGTGTGGCGGCGGCGTGACAACTTATGACCAGAACTCGAAACTCTAAAAGACTAGACTCTAAGACCAGCAACTTGACACGACGATGCAACCGCAAATTCAACAAAGCAAAAACCCTAAAAAGATTATGCAAAGGCTCAGATTGGTTCGGATATGATGGACTAACCCTAATTTTTTTTTCTGGCTTTTTCGTGGACTGTAGGTATGAAGAACAGACTCGATCTAATCTACGAAAAACTGTAAAATCTCGCCGAGCAACCTGGAAATCTGATACCACTTGATAGAGGCTAAGGTGTCCCGATATTTCGATGAGATGGTGGCTATCATTTTCTGTGGGAGTCGACCTTGACGATCCGACTACGAACGTGCGAGACGTCGCGCCTTAGCAATCGCTAAACCAACTTCGAGGGTTATTGACCACGCCGGAGCACGATCAACCTGACCACGAGGGTCTGTTTCCTGCGAGCAAACGAAGAACAAGCAAGAAACTGAGATTGAAATCGGGATATTGCGAATATAAGATGAAAGCTTTATTGATCAAGGTGGGGTTCTGTGACGTCTTGGTCTGGTCGTTGGACACAAACGAAGTACGCGAATTTGCAGCTATGACGAACTTTTAATCTAAACAAAACCCAAAGTCTAAACGACGCCCTAAGGGTTGTATATATGGAGGAAGAGGGGGGAATTTCGTGGCCCTTGAGGGTGGGGTCCGAAACCATCCCTAACTCTTGTTTCCCCACACATACGGACTCTAAAAATAGCCTATACTTAAGTCTTTCGAAATTACATGGGCCTGGCCCATTAATAAGGTGACGCAGCACCTAGAATAGCCTATGGACGAATATTATGAAGTGGCATCTTGTATATTTCGTCCAAGGCTTCATGCACTCCTTATGGCGGCTTCAAAGTCCTGAAATCGTCACTTGTAACTCCGTTCTTGACCCCCTTGCGCATGCCATCAACTCCATGCGTGTTCTTGCTCCAATGTTCATCCTTCTCCAAGCTAGGCCCTTCATTTGTAAGCAAAACAAATGTATCCAATTTAGGCAGCATCATAATCTCATGAACATTAGAATCATTACCAAGAAACGAAAGTACCTGGTAATTTAATTGGCGTGCGCGAGCTCTAGTAATTGGTCCAGTATATGTAACAGTAGGAGCTGTGGGTGTAACAATGGTATTGATGTCCTCATCACAAGACGTCACAGAACCCCACCTTGATCAATAAAGCTTTCATCTTATATTCGCAATATCCCGATTGCAATCTCAGTTTCTTGTTTGTTCTTCGTTTGCTCGCAGGAAACAGACCCTCGTGGTCAGGTTGATCGTGCTCCGGCGTGGTCAATAACCCTCAGAAGTTGGTTTAGCGATTGCTAAGGCGCGACGTCTCGCACATTCGTAGTCGGATCGTCAAGGTCGACTCCCACAGAAAACGATAGCCACCATCTCATCGAAACATCAGGACACCTTAGCCTCTATCAGAGAGGATGGAATGAATGAACGGAGGAGAAAACAATATCTTCTACCTCGAATGAGCTTGAAAGCATCTTTATGAGAAGGGTCGAATAGAGTTGTTGGAACACCAACAACGATAGGATAAGCTTGAAATGGGCTTATGGAAAGCATCTCAAAACTACGAGGTGAAATTCTGCCACTAATGAAAACGATAGATTGGATTGATATCAAAAGGAGACGAGAACTATTTCACCGGGAGAGATAAATGAAGAACTTGGGTCATTTATACACACCATAGATAACAACAAACCTTAGGGAAGGCTTTAGGTGAAAAGTTATTCCAGATAACTCCAATGACAAGATTGATGGATTTAAAATACCTCATTCTTAACAACATGTGAATCATGAGCCATGAACTCAAATTATCAAGAATGACATAATACCACCTCCAATGATATGGAAGAAAGGAATTGCACTCCGGATTGCAAGATGAAGAATGATTGAGCTCCTCCGAAAAGAATCTCAATGAACACTTCGAAAAGGAATTAAATCTTAGATGAACCATCATGTAGAACATCCATGAAGAACTCCGGTAACAAAAGAATGATCAATCGAAATGAAAGGGAAATTGAAAAAAACACACGGTGAAGACTTGCAATGAATAGATGGATTTACTCGATGAACCTCCGAAAAACAAGAATTGAATTTACTCGAAGAAACAAGAATAAGAATTACATTATGCTTAACCTTCACCAATTTAGATTGATGACAAGCAACGGATCGCATACAACTTATTCTTGAAGAAAGGATTAGGATAGATATGGCGCCAACTTGAGAAGGTCTTCAACGAACCACCGGTGGAATCGAAACAACGAATGAATTGGTATGATAAAGAAGAAATAGAAATCTTAAGAGAACCACCGTAAGGATTGAAAAAGAACGAATAAAAGATAACGAAACACCGGGAAGAATTTGCAAATGAACGAAGATGCTTGAGAGAATTTAGATACATGAGAACGAAGAGATCATGAATTGATTAGAGAATATTTGAATGATGCACCGGTAAGATTTGGAGAATGATAGCTGAAAGCTGAGAATGAATAATATTTGAAAAGGTGGCCTTCGAAGGAAAAAAACATGGGAACAACTCATGAAATGCTCCAGGTGGGTGAAAGAATTCTCACAATCAAAACAATTATGAGAGAATGGCAACAAGCTAGCACCATGAATCTTGAAGAGAATGGAGCAAGATTAAAGAGAAACTCTTCTTCGGTCTTCAAAATCTGAGAATGACGACGAGAAACACCACCATGAATCGTTGAGACACTCCGGAATGATTAAAAGAGGAGAGCTTGAGCCAAAGATGAAACGAATTTGAAAGATCTTGGAGAAAAACATATGAAATATGATGAATCATTCTTACGTCAAACTTTAAAAGAATCTGAGGATAGCTTCGGGAAAATAGAAGAGTCAGGTAAGATCCTGGAAAAGACCTGTGGGTTAGGGTCCACTCAAGAGAAACACTGTTGAAATGATTTAAAAGAGAGAATGCACCGGTTGAATTAAAATGGCTTGAATGAGATACCAATCTCGAAAGAGCTTGAACGAATGCAGAGTGGAAACACGAATCTTCGAGATATCTTGAGCACTCCGGAACAATTGAATAGCAAGCAGGGAATAATTATGAGGTGCACTGACATGTGAATAGCATTAGAAACAAAGAAAAGAATATGATCAACACTGAAAACTTGAATTGAATCCACCGGAGAAGGAAAAGCACGAAGAATGATGAACTTGAATCTCCATTAGAATCTTCATGAGAATCACCGGATAAGAATATAGATGGAAAAGAATGGAGAGACTTCATAACCAAAAGATGGATACTTGATTAAGAATTTGAGTCCTTGAG
>NW_021314747.1:12605-45454 GCF_002162155.2 Triticum dicoccoides | reverse complement strand
CGCAGCACCTAAAATAGCCTCGGGACGAAATTTATGAAGTGGCATCTTGTATATTTCGTCCAAGGCTTCATGCACCCATTATGGTGGCTTCAAAGTCCTGAAATCATCACTTGTAACTCCGTTCTTGTTCCCCTTGCGCATGCCATCATCTCCATGCTTGTTCTTGCTCCAATGTTCATCCTTCTCCAAGCTAGGCCCTTCATTTGTAAGCAAAACAAATGTATCCAATTTAGGCAGCATCATATTCTCATGAACATTAGAATCATTACCAAGAAACGAAAGTACCTGGTAATTTAGTTGGCGTGCACGAGCTCTAGTAATTGGTCCAGTATGTATAGCAGCAGGGGATGTGGGTGTAACAATTGTATTGATGTCCTCATCATCCTCCCCTTCTTGAAATGAAGTCGTCCTCGACGGAAGTTCACCTTCCTCACCCAAATAAGGCTTCAAATCTGCAATGTTAAAAGTGGGACTAACCCTAAAATCTGCAGGCAACTCAAGTTTATATGCATTATCATTTATTTTCTCTAACACCTGAAAGGGACCATCAGCACGTGGCATTAACTTTGATTTGCGCAAATCAGGAAATCTATCCTTACGCAAATGTAACCAAACAAGATCTCCAGGTGCAAACACAACATGTTTTCTACCCTTATCTCCAGCAAGTTTATATTTAGCATTCATGCGCTCAATGTTTTCCTTAGTTAACTCATGCATTTTTAAAATCAATTCAGCACGTTGTTTAGCATCAAAATTAACCTTCTCCGAAGATGGAAGAGGCAACAAATCAATAGGTGCATGAGGTAGGAAACCATACACAACTTCAAAAGGGCACATCTTAGTAGTAGAATGCAATGAACGATTATAAGCAAATTCAATATGAGGCAAGCATTCCTCCCACATTTCTCTTATTATTCTTCAAAACAGCCCTAAGCATAGTAGACAATGTTCTATTGACTACTTCAGTTTGTCCATCAGTTTGGGGGTGACAAGTAGTACTAAAAAGCAGTTTAGTCCCCAACTTAGCCCATAAACATCTCCAAAAGTGGCTAAGAAATTTAGTATCACGATCTGAAACAATAGTATTTGGCACACCATGCAAGCGAATAATTTCACGAAAGAACAAATCAGCAACATTAACAGCATCATCGCTTTTATGACATGGTATAAAATGTGCCATTTTCGAGAATCTATCCACGACAACAAATATGCTATCCCTCCCCTTCTTTGTTCGAGGTAAACCTAAAACAAACTCCATAGATATATCCTCCCAAGGAACACTAGGTACAGGCAAAGGCATATATAAACCATGAGGATTGAGTCGTGACTTAGCTTTTTGACATGTAGTGCAGCGAGCAATAAAACGCTGAACATCCCGTCTCATCTTTGGCCAAAAGAAATGTGTAGCAAGTACGTCCTCCGTCTTCTTCACGCCAAAGTGTCCCATCAATCCTCCTCCATGCGCCTCCCGCAACAACAAAAGACGAACGGAGCTAGCTGGAATGCATAGCTTGTTAGCACGAAACACAAATCCATCGTTAACAACAAACTTGTTCCACATTCTTCCTTCTTTACAATTCTGCATTACATCTTTAAAATCAGCATCATGCACATATTGATCTTTGATGGTCTCCAAACCAAATATTTTGAAGTCAAGTTGTGAAAGCATAGTATAGCGACGAGACAATGCATCGGCAATAACATTTTCTTTTCCATTCTTGTGTTTAATGACATAAGGGAAAGTCTCAATGAATTCAACCCATTTAGCATGTCTACGACTTAGTTTAGCTTGACTTTTAATATGTTTCAAAGATTCATGATCAGAATGTATAACAAATTCTTTGGGCCATAAATAATGTTGCCATGTTTCTAAAGTCCGAACAAGAGCATATAATTTGATGAGGACATCAATACAATTGTTACACCCACAGCCCCTGCTGCTATACATACTGGACCAATTACTAGAGCTCGTGCACGCCAACTAAATTACCAGGTACTTTCGTTTCTTGGTAATGATTCTAATGTTCATGAGAATATGATGCTGCCTAAATTGGATACATTTGTTTTGCTTACAAATGAAGGGCCTAGCTTGGAGAAGGATGAACATTGGAGCAAGAACAAGCATGGAGATGATGGCATGCGCAAGGGAAACAAGAACGGAGTTACAAGTGATGATTTCAGGACTTTGAAGCCACCATAATGGGTGCATGAAGCCTTGGACGAAATATACAAGATGCCACTTCATAAATTTCGTCCTGAGGCTATTTTAGGTGCTGCGTCACCTTATTATTGGGCCAGGCCCATGTAATTTCGAAATACATAAGTATAGGCTATTTTTAGAGTCCGTATGTGTGGGGAAACAAGAGATATGGTTGATTTCGGACCCCTCCACCAAGGGCCACGAAATTCCCCCCTCTTCCTCCATATATACAGCCCTTAGGGCATCGTTTAGACTTAGGGTTTTGTTTAGATTAAAAGTTCGGCATAGCTGCAACTTCGTGTACTTCGTTTGTGTTCAACGACCAGACAAAGGCGTCACAGAACCCCACCTTGATCAATAAAGCTTTCATCTTATATTCGCAATAACCAGATTGCAATCTTAGTTTCTTGCTTGTTCTTCGTTTGCTCGCAGGAAACAGACCCTCGTGGTCAGGTTGATCGTGCTCCGGCGTGGTCAATAACCTCTCGGAGTTGGTTTAGCGATTGCTAAGGCGCGACGTCCTCGCACGTTCGTAGTCGGATCGTCAAAGTCGACTTCCACCAAAGCGAAATCCACCATCTCATCGAAAGACGGGACACCTCGCCTCTATCAAGTGGTATCAGATTTCCAGGTTGCTCGGTGAGATTTTACAGTTTTTCGTAGTTTAGATCGAGTCTGTTCTTCATACCTATAGTCCACGAAAAAGCCACAAAAAAAATTAGGGTTAGTTCATCATATCCGAACCAATCTGAGCCTTGCATAATCTTTTTAGGGTTTTGCTTTGTTGAATTTGCGGTTGCATCGTCGTGTCTAGTTGCTGGTCTTAGAGTCTAGTCTTTTAGAGTTTCGAGTTCTGGTCATAAGTTGTCACGCCGCCGCCGCACCATCATCATCGCCCCTGCCATCTACCACCACCGCACCGAATCCGTATCCATATACCACCACCAATCCGTGTCCATATACCACCACCGATCCATATCCATATACTACCACCGCTACCACCACCGCTGCCATATACCACCACCATATATCCACCACCAATCCGAGTTCTTTGCTTATTAGGTTTGTTTTCGGGATCCATCTAGTTTCCGATTCGTGTTTCCTTGCCGGAGTAGGTTTCGAAAAAAAAAGAGTCGGGTAGCCATGCTCCGTTTAGGCCCAAAAATTTTCGAAACCGCATTTTTCGAAAAAAATTCTGGCTATCCTATTTTTAGGTGTTTCTGAGTGTTTTGAGACAGGTGCCATTATAGGAAGTTTTTTTTGACCCGTTTCCAGTTTTTGGGTCCGGGCAGTCGAAAAAAAAAATTTGGTCGAAAAAATTTCGTGCCCATCCTGTCAGTTTGAGCTAGGAAGAGTTTTGAGACACTCGCCATTATAGTGATTTTTCGCAAAAAAAAAAGCAGCGCAAAAAAAAAGAGCGCAAAAAAAAGAGCGAATTTTTTTTTTCAGAGTGTCCTTTTCCCTTGTTTACGTGCCGCGCCGTGATTTTGTTAGTGTTCTAGGCTCGCGTCTCTAGCACAGTCTAGCCTAGGACCAGCACAGTACCGTCGTTGAGCGTTTATTCAACTTTGCATCTCTGAATTGATTATTGCTGACCCTTTTTGCTACCATATTATAAGCCTTCCCAGCTCCACATACATCTACGTCGTGCATTTGACTCTCCCTGGTAATCGCTCTATCCAAGCTTTGAGAGTTTTTGACTACAACGGTTGCCGATCACCGCCTGCTGCTGGGTAAGAACTGGTAAGAATTTGAGATTTGCTTGACGGATTTGTGACACCCACCACCACCACTTGTTCGTAGTCTGTAGGATCATATTCTTGTGTGTTTCTATTGCTGCTAACCATGCGAGGATCACAAGCCGACGAGATTGACTGGGAGAATTTATCGAACAAGGAGCTTCATGATAAGTTTCAGCAAATGATGACTGAACAGGTGCAAGATGTGCTGAACAATTTTGAAGAGGCCATGGAGAAGATCACTGGCTTTGAGAAGACGTTCGAAACAAAGCTCGATAACAAGTTTAATGAATTGCTCGCGCGTCTTCCACCACCACCACCCGCTGCAGCTAACGCACCTCTCCAACAACAACAACAACGACTACCTCCACGTCGCGAAGCAGACCTCCGCCGAGCAAGCCGTGTTCCTCTTGCGTTTGGCCAAACTGTTGGTGCTGCTGTTGATACTTCTGTGGCTCCTGCTGCTGATGCGGAGGAGGATGATTATGTGGGAGATTAAGAGGATGAGGTTGATCAAAATCAACACTACGTGCAGCCACCTGTACCACCACCAGCAGGTCGACCTCAGGTACGAGATGATGTCCATATTCCTAAACTGAAATTGAATATTCCACCATTTGAGGGTAGATATGTTCCTGATATATATCTTACTTGGGAGTTAGAAACTGAACAACGATTTACATGTTTACAATATCCTGAGGAGAGACGAGTTGCTGCTGCTGTTTGTGCTTTCACTAGTTTTGCATGTGTATGGTGGTCTGAACATTGTAGATTATATCCTATTCCAACTACTTGGGCTGCTTTGAAAACTGCTATGCGTACGCGTTGGGTTCCACCATATTATCAACGTGAACTGCTTCAAAAATTGCAGCGTTTAAGACAAGGGAAAAATTCTGTAGAAGAATATTATCAGGAATTACAAACTGGCATGATTAGATGTGGTATTGTTGAGGAGAATGAAGCTATGCTTGCACGTTTTCTGGGTGGATTAAATAGAGAGATTCAGACCATTCTAGACTATAAGGAGTATACTAATATCACTCGTTTATTCCATCTTGCTTGTAAAGCTGAACGTGAAGTGCAGGATCGACAAGCATTGGGGCGAACTAACTTTTCTGCAGGCCGACCTTCATCATGGACACCACGTGCATCTTCTACTTCAACTGCACCAGCACCTCCATCCGGTGCCACCTCCAGCCGTGATACAAGAAAACAGGCACAACCACCATTATCTTCCAAGAGCGCACCTGCGGGTCCTGCACAGCGTTCTTCTTCTTCCATGGCATCAACAGGGCACACAAGTGATATTATTTGTTGTCGTTGTAAGGGAGGAGGTCATTATGCGAGGGAATGCAAATCTCCGCGTGTGATGATTGCTACCGCGGATGGTGGATATGAGTCCGCTAGTGACTATGATGAAGAGACATTGGCTCTTATTACACGTGAAGAACATGGTGGAGATGATTCTGATCATGAGACGCAATACATGGCTCCTGAAGACGCTGACAGGTATGAATGTTTAGTTGCTCAACGTGTTTGGAGTGTGCAGGTCACACAAGCTGAGCAAAATCAGAGGCACAATTTGTTCCATACCAAGGGAGTTGTGAAGGAACGTTCTGTGCGCGTCATAATAGACGGAGGGAGCTGCAACAACTTGGCTAGCATGGAGATGGTGGAGAAGCTTTCTCTCACCACAAGACCACATCCACATCCTTACTACATCCAATGGTTCAACAACAGCGGCAAGGTTAAGGTAACACGTACTGTTCGTGTGCATTTTAGTATCTCTACATATGCTGATTATGTTGATTGTGATGTGGTACCTATGCAAGCATGTTCCTTATTACTTGGTAGACCATGGCAATTTGATAAAAATTCTGTACACCATGGTAGAAACAATCACTATACTCTTGTTCATAAGGATAAAAATATTACTTTGCTTCCTATGACTCCTGATTCCATTTTGAAAGATGATATTAATAGAGCCAATAAAGCACAACAGGAGAAGAATAAGAGTGAAAATCAGATTGTGGCAAAAGAATTTGAGCAACAAATGAAGCCTAATAATAAACCATCTAGTGTTGCTTCTGAAATTAAATTGAAAAGTGCATGTTTATTTGCCACCAAATCTGATATTGATGAGCTAGATTTCAGCAAATCTGTTTGCTATGCTTTTTTGTGCAAAGAGGCATTATTTTCATTCGAGGACGTGCCTTCCTCTTTGCCTCCTGCTGTCACTAACATTTTGCAGGAGTTCGCTGACGTTTTTCCACAAGATGTGCCACCGGGATTACCGCCTATTCGAGGGATTGAGCATCAGATTGACTTAATTCCCGGTGCTTCACTGCCAAACCGTGCACCATATCGTACCAATCCAGAGGAGACGAAGGAGATTATGCGTCAAGTACAAGAGCTTCTCGACAAAGGTTATATACGCGAATCCCTTAGTCCTTGTGCTGTTCCTATTATTCTAGTGCCGAAAAAGGATGGTACATCACGTATGTGTGTTGATTGTAGAGGCATTAATAATATTACTATTCGTTATCGTCATCCTATTCCTAGGCTAGATGATATGCTTGATGAATTGAGTGGCTCTACAATATTCTCCAAAGTTGATTTGCGTAGTGGCTACCATCAAATTCGTATGAAATTGGGAGATGAATGGAAAACAGCATTTAAAACTAAGTTTGGATTATATGAGTGGTTAGTCATGCCTTTTGGGTTAACTAATGCACCTAGTACTTTCATGAGATTAATGAACGAAGTTTTACGTGCTTTCACTGGACGATTTGTGGTGGTTTACTTTGATGACATATTGATTTATAGCAGATCTTTGGAGGAACATTTGGAACATTTACGTGCTGTTTTTATTGCACTACGTGATGCACGTTTGTTTGGTAACCTTGGGAAGTGCACCTTTTGCACCGACCGAGTGTCTTTTCTTGGCTATGTTGTTACTCCACAGGGAATTGAAGTTGATAAAGCCAAGATTGAAGCTATTGAGAGTTGGCCGCAGCCCAAAACGGTCACACAAGTGAGGAGTTTCCTTGGCCTCGCTGGATTCTATAGGCGTTTTGTGAGAGATTTCAGCACCATTGCTGCACCTCTCAATGAGCTTACAAAGAAAGATGTGCCTTTTCTTTGGGGTACCGCACAGGAAGAAGCCTTCACGGTATTGAAAGATAAGTTGACACATGCTCCTTTACTCCAACTTCCTGATTTTAATAAGACTTTTGAGCTTGAATGTGATGCTAGTGGAATTGGATTAGGAGGTGTGTTATTACAAGATGGCAAACCTGTTGCATACTTTTCTGAAAAATTGAGTGGGCCTAGTCTGAATTATTCTACTTATGATAAAGAATTATATGCTCTTGTTCGGACTTTAGAAACATGGCAACATTATTTATGGCCCAAAGAATTTGTTATACATTCTGATCATGAATCATTGAAACATATTAAAAGTCAAGCTAAACTGAATCGTAGACATGCTAAATGGGCTGAATTCATTGAGACTTTCCCTTATGTCATTAAACACAAGAAGGGAAAAGAAAATGTTATTGCTGATGCTTTGTCTCGTCGCTATACTATGCTTTCACAACTTGACTTCAAAATATTTGGTTTGGAGACCATCAAAGATCAATATGTGCATGATGCTGATTTTAAAGATGTAATGCATAATTGTAAAGAAGGAAGAATGTGGAACAAGTTTGTTGTTAACGATGGATTTGTGTTTCGTGCTAACAAGCTATGCATTCCAGCTAGCTCCGTTCGTCTTTTGTTGTTGCAGGAGGCGCATGGAGGAGGATTAATGGGACACTTTGGCGTGAAGAAGACGGAGGACGTACTTGCTACACATTTCTTTTGGCCAAAGATGAGACGGGATGTTGAGCGTTTTATTGCTCGATGCACTACATGTCAAAAAGCTAAGTCACGACTCAATCCTCATGGTTTATATATGCCTTTGCCTGTACCTAGTGTTCCTTGGGAGGATATATCTATGGACTTTGTTTTAGGTTTACCTCGAACAAAGAAGGGGAGGGATAGCATATTTGTTGTCGTGGATAGATTCTCGAAAATGGCACACTTTATACCATGTCATAAAAGCGATGATGCTGTTAATGTTGCTGATTTGTTCTTTCGTTAAATTATTCGCTTGCATGGTGTGCCAAATACTATTGTTTCAGATCGTGATACTAAATTTCTTAGCCACTTTTGGAGATGTTTATGGGCTAAGTTGGGGACTAAACTGCTTTTTAGTACTACTTGTCACCCCCAAACTGATGGACAAACTGAAGTAGTCAATAGAACGTTGTCTACTATGCTTAGGGCTGTTTTGAAGAATAATAAGAAAATGTGGGAGGAATGCTTGCCTCATATTGAATTTGCTTATAATCGTTCATTGCATTCTACTACTAAGATGTGCCCTTTTGAAGTTGTGTATGGTTTCCTACCTCGTGCACCTATTGATTTGTTGCCTCTTCCATCGTCGGAGAAGGTTAATTTTGATGCTAAACCACGTGCTGAATTGATTTTAAAAATGCATGAGTTAACTAAGGAAAACATTGAGCGTATGAATGCTAAATATAAACTTGCTGGAGATAAGGGTAGAAAACATGTTGTGTTTGCACCTGGAGATCTTGTTTGGTTACATTTGCGTAAGGATAGATTTCCAGATTTGCGCAAATCAAAGCTAATGCCACGTGCTGATGGTCCCTTTAAGGTGTTAGAGAAAATAAATGATAATGCATATAAACTTGAGCTGCCTGCAGATTTTGGGGTTAGTCCCACTTTTAACATTGCAGATTTGAAGCCTTATTTGGGTGAGGAAGATGAACTTCCGTCGAGGACGACTTCATTTCAAGAAGGGGAGGATGATGAGGACATCAATACAATTGTTACACCCACAGCCCCTGCTGCTATACATACTGGACCAATTACTAGAGCTCGTGCACGCCAACTAAATTACCAGGTACTTTCGTTTCTTGGTAATGATTCTAATGTTCATGAGAATATGATGCTGCCTAAATTGGATACATTTGTTTTGCGTACAAATGAAGGGCCTAGCTTGGAGAAGGATGAACATTGGAGCAAGAACAAGCATGGAGATGATGGCATGCGCAAGGGGAACAAGAACGGAGTTACAAGTGATGATTTCAGGACTTTGAAGCCACCATAATGGGTGCATGAAGCCTTGGACGAAATATACAAGATGCCACTTCATAAATTTCGTCCCGAGGCTATTTTAGGTGCTGCGTCACCTTATTATTGGGCCAGGCCCATGTAATTTCGAAATACATAAGTATAGGCTATTTTTAGAGTCCGTATGTGTGGGGAAACAAGAGATAGGGTTGATTTCGGACCCCTCCACCAAGGGGCACGAAATTCCCCCCTCTTCCTCCATATATACAGCCCTTAGGGCATCGTTTAGACTTTGGGTTTTGTTTAGATTAAAAGTTCGCCATAGCTGCAACTTCGCGTACTTCGTTTGTGTTCAACGACCAGACAAAGGCGTCACAGAACCCCACCTTGATCAATAAAGCTTTCATCTTATATTCGCAATATCCAGATTGCAATCTTAGTTTCTTGCTTGTTCTTCGTTTGCTCGCAGGAAACAGACCCTCGTGGTCAGGTTGATCGTGCTCCGGCGTGGTCAATAACCTCTCGGAGTTGGTTTAGCGATTGCTAAGGCGCGACGTCCTCGCACGTTCGTAGTCGGATCGTCAAAGTCGACTTCCACCAAAGCGAAATCCACCATCTCATCGAAAGACGGGACACCTTTGCCTCTATCAAGTTTACTTTGATGACATATTGATTTATAGCAGATCTTTGGAGGAACATTTGGAACATTTACGTGCTGTTTTTATTGCTCTACGTGATGCACGTTTGTTTGGTAACCTTGGGAAGTGCACCTTTTGCACCGACCGAGTATCTTTTCTTGGCTATGTTGTTACTCCACAGGGAATTGAAGTTGATAAAGCCAAGATTGAAGCTATTGAGAGTTGGCCGCAGCCCAAAACGGTCACACAAGTGAGGAGTTTTCTTGGCCTCGCTGGATTCTATAGGCGTTTTGTGAGAGATTTCAGCACCATTGCTGCACCTCTCAATGAGCTTACAAAGAAAGATGTGCCTTTTCTTTGGGGTACCGCACAGGAAGAAGCCTTCACGGTATTGAAAGATAAGTTGACACATGCTCCTTTACTCCAACTTCCTGATTTTAATAAGACTTTTGAGCTTGAATGTGATGCTAGTGGTATTGGATTAGGAGGTGTGTTATTACAAGATGGCAAACCTGTTGCATACTTTTCTGAAAAAATTGAGTGGGCCTAGTCTGAATTATTCTACTTATGATAAAGAATTATATGCTCTTGTTCGGACTTTAGAAACATGGCAACATTATTTATGGCCCAAAGAATTTGTTATACATTCTGATCATGAATCATTGAAACATATTAAAAGTCAAGCTAAACTGAATCGTAGACATGCTAAATGGGTTGAATTCATTGAGACTTTCCCTTATGTCATTAAACACAAGAAGGGAAAAGAAAATGTTATTGCTGATGCTTTGTCTCGTCGCTATACTATTCTTTCACAACTTGACTTCAAAATATTTGGTTTGGAGACCATCAAAGGTCAATATGTGCATGATGTTGATTTTAAAGATGTAATGCATAATTGTAAAGAAGGAAGAATGTGCAACAAGTTTGTTGTTAACGATGGATTTGTGTTTCGTGCTAACAAGTTATGTATTCCAGCTAGCTCCGTTCGTCTTTTGTTGTTGCAGGAGGCGCATGGAGGAGGATTAATGGGACACTTTGGCGTGAAGAAGACGGAGGACGTACTTGCTACACATTTCTTTTGGCCAAAGATGAGACGGGATGTTGAGCGTTTTATTGCTCGATGCACTACATGTCAAAAAGCTAAGTCACGACTCAATCCTCATGGTTTATATATGCCTTTGCCTGTACCTAGTGTTCCTTGGGAGGATATATCTATGGACTTTGTTTTAGGTTTACCTCGAACAAAGAAGGGGAGGGATAGCATATTTGTTGTCGTGGATAGATTCTCGAAAATGGCACACTTTATACCATGTCATAAAAGCGATGATGCTGTTAATGTTGCTGATTTGTTCTTTCGTGAAATTATTCGCTTGCATGGTGTGCCAAATACTATTGTTTCAGATCGTGATACTAAATTTCTTAGCCACTTTTGGAGATGTTTATGGGCTAAGTTGGGGACTAAACTGCTTTTTATTACTACTTGTCACCCCCAAACTGATGGACAAACTGAAGTAGTCAATAGAACGTTGTCTACTATGCTTAGGGCTGTTTTGAAGAATAATAAGAAAATGAGGGAGGAATGCTTGCCTCATATTGAATTTGCTTATAATCGTTCATTGCATTCTACTACTAAGATGTGCCCTTTTGAAGTTGTGTATGGTTTCCTACCTCGTGCACCTATTGATTTGTTGCCTCTTCCATCTTCGGAGAAGGTTAATTTTGATGCTAAACAACGTGCTGAATTGATTTTAAAAATGCATGAGTTAACTAAGGAAAACATTGAGCGCATGAATGCTAAATATAAACTTGCTGGAGATAAGGGTAGAAAACATGTTGTGTTTGCACCTGGAGATCTTGTTTGGTTACATTTGCGTAAGGATAGATTTCCTGATTTGCGCAAATCAAAGTTAATGCCACGTGCTAATGGTCCCTTTAAGGTGTTAGAGAAAATAAATGATAATGCATATAAACTTGAGCTGCCTGCAGATTTTGGGGTTAGTCCCACTTTTAACATTGCAGATTTGAAGCCTTATTTGGGTGAGGAAGATGAACTTCCGTCGAGGACGACTTCATTTCAAGAAGGGGAGGATGATGAGGACATCAATACAATTGTTACACCCACAGCCCCTGCTGCTATACATACTGGACCAATTACTAGAGCTCGTGCACGCCAACTAAATTACCAAGTACTTTCGTTTCTTGGTAATGATTCTAATGTTCATGAGAATATGATGCTGCCTAAATTGGATACATTTGTTTTGCTTACAAATGAAGGGCCTAGCTTGGAGAAGGATGAACATTGGAGTAAGAACAAGCATGGAGATGATGCCATGCGCAAGGGGAACAAGAACGGAGTTACAAGTGATGATTTCAGGACTTTGAAGCCACCATAATGGGTGCATGAAGCCTTGGACGAAATATACAAGATGCCACTTCATAAATTTCGTCCCGAGGCTATTATAGGTGCTGCGTCACCTTTTTATTGGGCCAGGCCCATGTAATTTCGAAATACATAAGTATAGGCTATTTTTAGAGTCCGTATGTGTGGGGAAACAAGAGATAGGGTTGATTTCGGACCCCTCCACCAAGGGCCACGAAATTCCCCCCTCTTCCTCCATATATACAGCCCTTAGGGCATCGTTTAAACTTTGGGTTTTGTTTAGATTAAAAGTTCGCCATAGCTGCAACTTCGCGTACTTCGTTTGTGTTCAACGACCAGACAAAGGCGTCACAGAACCCCACCTTGATCAATAAAGTTTTCATCTTATATTCGCAATATCCAGATTGCAATATTAGTTTCTTGCTTGTTCTTCGTTTGCTCGCAGGAAACAGACCCTCGTGGTCAGGTTGATCGTGCTCCGGCGTGGTCAATAACCTCTCGGAGTTGGTTTAGCGATTGCTAAGGCGCGACGTCCTCGCACGTTCGTAGTCGGATCGTCAAAGTCGACTTCCACCAAAGCGATATCCATCATCTCATCGAAAGACGGGACACCTTTGCCTCTATCAAGTGGTATCAAATTTCCAGGTTACTCGGTGAGATTTTACAGTTTTTCGTAGTTTAGATCGAGTCTGTTCTTCATACCTATAGTCCACGAAAAAGCCAAAAAAAAATTAGGGTTAGTTCATCCCATCCGAACCAATCTGAGCCTTGCATAATCTTTTCTGTATTTGCTTTGTTGAATTTGCGGTTGCATCGTCGTGTCCAGTTGCTGGTCTTAGCGTCTAGTCTTTTAGAGTTTCGAGTTCTGTTCACAGGTTGTCACGTCGCCGCTGCCATATATCACCACTGCATCATCATGTCGCTGTTGCCATATACCACCACCACATATTCACCGCCAATCCGAATCCATATACGCCACCACATATCCGCCGCCATCACGCCAATCCGAGTTCACCTGCAACATATATCCGCCACCTGTCCGTGTTCCACCAGATTCATCTCCGCCACCAGTCCGAGTTCCACCAGATTCATCTCCGCCACCAGTCCTAGTCCGAGTCCAGTAATTGTTGCATTGTTCTTGATTTCCAGATCACGCGACACTCCGAGTCGTGACAGAGAAGGACTCCCCAACTTCCGAGCCATCCGCAGAAGAAAAATAGTTCCAATTTCAAAAAAAAAACTAAGTCTGGAAAATTCTGGCTAGGCAGTTTTTAGACCATTTGTAGACTTTTTCGAAAAAAATTTGTTGCGGAGCAAAAAAAAGTGCAAAAAAAAAGAGAAAAAAAAATTCAGAGTGTGCTCCTCCCTTGTTTACGTGTCGCGCCGTGATTTTGTTGGTGTTCTAGGCTCGCGTCTCTAGCACAGTCTAGCCTAGGACCAGCACAGTACCGTCGTTGAGCGTTTATTCAACTAAGCATCTCTGAATTGATTATTGCTGACCCGTTTTGCTACCATATTATAAGCCTTCCCAGCTCCACATACATCTACGTCGTGCGTTTGACTCTCCCTGGTAATCGCTCTATCCAAGCTTTGAGAGTTTTTGACTACAACGGTTGCCGATCACCGCCTGCTGCTGGGTAAGAACTGGTAAGAATTTGAGATTTGCTTGACGGATTTGTGACACCCACCACCACCTCTTGTTAGTAGTCTATAGGATCATATTCTTGTGTGACTACCTTGGATACGACCAAAAATATTGTATACATGCATATTTGTCAGGTGATTTCTAGTGCAAACTATTCAATAATCTATTTATGTTATCCAGAACAAAAATACTTCACACACTTTTGTGTTTTGTGTAATTGCAGGTGTATGGGACATTTGTACAATCCACATATGAAGATAAGGAAGAAAGAGATGTTTATTTGCTGTCCAAAAAGTTCTCTCACGTCACTTTTGGCCCAAGAGAAGATAGAGTCCAAGTCTCTCACATTCTGGATTCAGATTCGGACTGCACAGACACACCTGACTCAAAACGCACACAAGTTTTTCATACGGACTCCGAATTGGGTGATTCTTTTTTTTGTTGGAAACTAGATTTCGTGCACTTTCCAACCCAATTGGAATCACCTTCAAATTCGTCCGGAGCATTGAGTTGTGGATGAAACAATCTGATGCTGCAGCAGAATCCGAATCAAACTACAAGTCCAAAGGTGTTACATCACCTCCACTTGGGCCCAATGGCCTTGTACGACCTAGATTTAGTTTTAGGCTGCCTTGGGACGTCCTCCCACCTCCTTGGCCGCCACCCCTTGCTCCTATATAAGTAGATCCATCTAGTAGCTTTTCCTTGGGATTTGTTTAGTTAAAAGTTAGCCATTGCAACTTCGTGTGCTTCGTTTGTGTCCAACGACCAGACCAAGACCACTTTTCGGATCCCCACCATTATCAATACTTCATACATATTCGCGATATTCAGATTGCTTTTATCATATTCTTGCTTGTTCTTCGATTGCTTGCAGGAATAGACCTTCGTGGTCAGGTTGATCGTGTTCCGGCGTGGTCAATAACCTCTCGGAGTTGGTTTAGCGATTGCTAAGGCACAACGTCGTTGCACGTTTGTAGTCGGATCGTCAAAGTCGTCTCCACCAAATCGATAGTTATCATCTCATCGAAAGATCGGGACACCCCGCCTCTATCAAGTGGTATCAGTTTTCAGGTTGCTCGGTGAGAATTTCTAGTTTTTCCTAGATTAGATTTATTTTCTTACCTATTGTCCAAGAAAAAGCCACAAAACAAAAGTTAGATCTATTCATCCTTTGTCCTAGCCAGACTGAGCCTTTGCAATTTTCTTTTCATTGTTTGCATTATTGAATTATCGATTGCATCGTCGTGTTGAGTTGCTGGTCTTAGTGTCTAGTTCCTTTAGAGTTTCGAGTTCTGTTCACATTAGTCACACAGCCGCTGCATCATTATCCCATCCGCTGTCCACCATCCCATCCACCAATTTCCACCACGTGCTACACACTGTTTATTGTCATAATCATAGTTGAGGTCACTCACATCTTCGCCTGATCGAATCTGCATCTTATCTAGTTTGTCTTGGAAAGAGGGAGCAAAAGAATATAAAGAAAAAAAAAGAGAGAAAAAAGGAAAGAAAAAAAAGAAAAAGAGGGAGAAGAAAAAGAAAAAAAGCGTGAGAAAAAAAAGAGAGAAGAAAAAAAATTGGATCTATCTAGAATCAATCTCGTACCTGAATTTGCGCACTGTTCAGTAAAACAGGTGTATCTTCCTCATACGAAGTCCGTTTTGGCTCCGTGAGTACTCAAATTGAAGATAGCGACGAGCCGCATCTAAATAGTTGCAGAAGCATGTTCAATATTTTACACCTCAAAATCGGCTTCTAAATAGGTCTTTTTGCCCTCCGAAGTTCGTGAACACAGCTTGTTCCAATTTTTTAGGCCAGTTTTAGAATTCTTTGACTCCTCATATCAACTCGGAATTGAGTGATTCTTTTTGCATTGGAAAGCTTGAGTTAGTAGCATTCTTTGAAAGAATTTATCAGAAAATTGTCTCAAACTTTTCAAGAGGAAAGTTGGAGAGAGAGTTGTTGTATATCCTGCTTGGCAGTTGTTTTTCATCATTATCTTCATTGCCGTTGTGATCTTCACTTATATCTTGCTGTCAAGAGCTACTTAGTATCCTTCATTGATGCTAGTTGTTCTACGCCGTGACCTCATTAGTGTTCTAGGCTCGCTCTCTAGTCCGGTCTAGCCTAGGACCAGCACAGTACCGTCGTTGAGCGTTTATTCAACATTGCATCTTTGAATTGATTATTGCTAATCTTTTGCTACCATATATAGCCAACCCAGCTCCACATATTTCTACACTGTGTATACGTACGCTCCCCTGGCAATCGCTTTACTCAATATTCGGAGTTACTTGACACCGCTGGTTGCCGATCACCGCCTGCTGCATGGTAAGAACTTGTAAGATATTGATATTTGCTTTACTGTGAGCGTTTTACCACCACATCCTAGTAGTTATAGGAACATTATTTTTGGTTTTTTTTTCTTGTTCTACTAATCATGACAGGATCCAGAGTCAATTCATGGGCTTTGTCGATCGCGGGAGACGTGCCACCACCTTTGCAAATACCACAACCGTCACGAGAGGTGCACAAACATCCAAATGCACATGATCAGGTTAATGTATCTATACCACCATTTAATGGCCGTTTTAAACCTGCTTTATTTATTGAATGGGAGTTCGACATAAAAAATATATTTGCTTCCCATAATTTCGATGAACATAAAAAGGTTAAGGTTGCGGTTGGTTCTTTCACTGGTTATGCTTTGGTTTGGTGGAGTGAATATTGTCGGTTACATCCTGATTATATACCTACTACTTGGGATGATTTGAAACTTGCCATGCGACATACTTTCGTCCCTGCTTATTATACTCGTGACATGATTAAGAAGTTGCAACACTTAAAACAAGGTAGTGAAACTGTAACAAAATATTATGATGATTTACAAACTACCTTGTTGCATTCCTCTTTAGAAGAAAGTGAAGATGATTTTATGGATAGATTTTGGGGAGGATTAAACCGTGATATTCAAGAGATACTAATTCATGAAGAGTGTTATCCTATGGACCATTTGTTTCATCTTGCATGCAAAGCTGAACAGGAAATAGAACGACGTGTTGGCCACGAGGAGAACAAGCGCACGGTGCACATTCCAAGAGTTGATATGATTGTTCCTTCAACTACTAGGCATACTATGACAACCACATCCGTTGTTGTCAGGACTACATCACCTCCACCATGTGACACATCGCCCCCGAGAGTGGCTACATCATCTGAGTTGATCATAAGAGATAATGACAAAGGTACTTATCTTCCATCTCTACATGAGAATGATGAATGCCTTGTCAATTTGAATGCACCATCTGATGAGCTACCCACTACTTTGATCACACCACCTATTTTAGAGGACTACGTTGATAATTTGACTTTGCCATGTGATCAAACAACTGAAATACCAACAATTTTGAGTGCACCCATTGAATTAACTATTGATGCAAAAGAACCAATGTTTAATCATTTTGATATGACCTCTAATCTTGGTGATGATTCTGTGTTGAATGACTTATTGCATGTTTGCTTATTTAAGCATGTTGTAGCATGTAAATTTGATGCAAGTAAGGTTTATTCACCAATGTTGGGATGGTTTAATGATGAATATTGTCAATCATTTGATAGGAATAGGAGCTTCACTTATATGTGCAAACTGAGTTGCAATATTTTCATGCCTTCTACTTATGATAATATTTTGCCTTTATATTTTATGATATATGAAAGTTACTCATGTATACATGTGTCATATGTGCAAAAATCAAGGAAAATAAAAATAGATGACATATACATATACAACATGTATACCTTGTCTCTTTTCTTAGCGACATTTCATATTAAGCAACGCCGAGGACGGCTTTGTTTTCAAAAAGGGGAGGATGATGAGGACATGACTACCTTGGATACGACCAAAAATATTGTATACATGCATATTTGTCAGGTGATTTCTAGTGCAAACTATTCAATAATCTATTTATGTTATCCAGAACAAAAATACTTCACACACTTTTGTGTTTTGTGTAATTGCAGGTGTATGGGACATTCGTACAATCCACATATGAAGATAAGGAAGAAAGAGATGTTTATTTGCTGTCCAAAAAGTTCTCTCACGTCACTTTTGGCCCAAGAGAAGATAGAGTCCAAGTCTCTCACGTTCTGGATTCAGATTCGGACTGCACAGACACACCTGACTCAAAACGCACACAAGTTTTTCATACGGACTCCGAATTGGGTGATTCTTTTTTTGTTGGAAACTAGATTTCGTGCACTTTCCAACCCAATTGGAATCACCTTCAAATTCGTCCGGAGCATTGAGTTGTGGACGAAACAATCTGATGCTGCAGCAGAATCCGAGTCAAACTACAAGTCCAAAGGTGTTACATCACCTCCACTTGGGCCCAATGGCCTTGTACGACCTAGATTTAGTTTTAGGCTGCCTTGGGACGTCCTCCCACCTCCTTGGCCGCCACCCCTTGCTCCTATATAAGTAGATCCATCTAGTAGCTTTTCCTTGGGATTTGTTTAGTTAAAAGTTAGCCATTGCAACTTCGTGTGCTTCGTTTGTGTCCAACGACCAGACCAAGACCACTTTTAGGATCCCCACCATTATCAATACTTCATACATATTCGCGATATTCAGATTGCTTTTATAATATTCTTGCTTGTTCTTCGATTGCTTGTAGGAATAGACCTTCGTGGTCAGGTTGATCGTGTTCCGGCGTGGTCAATAACCTCTCGGAGTTGGTTTAGCGATTGCTAAGGCACAACGTCGTTGCACGTTTGTAGTCGGATCGTCAAAGTCGTCTCCACCAAATCGATAGTTATCATCTCATCGAAAGATCGGGACACCCCGCCTCTATCAGTACGAGATCATGACCATCTCCCTAAACTAAAATTGAATATTCCACCTTTTGAGGGTAGATATGTTCCTGATATATATCTTACTTGGAAGTTAGAAACTGAACAACGGTTTACATGTTTACAATATCCCGAGGAGAGACGTGTTCCTGCTGCTGTTTGTGCATTCACTAGTTTTGCATGTGTTTGGTGGTCTGAGCATTGTAGATTATATCCTATTCCGGCTACTTGGGCTGCTTTGAAAACTGCTATGCGTACTCGTTGGGTTCCACTATATTATCAACGTGAATTACTTCAAAAATTGCAGCGCTTAAGACAGGGAAAAAATTCTGTAGAAGAATATTATCAGGAATTACAAACTGGCATGATTAGATGTGGTATTGTTGAGGAGAATGAAGCTATGCTTGCACGTTTTATGGGTGGATTAAATAGAGATATTCCGACGATTCTAGAGTATAAGGAGTATACTAATATCACTCGTTTATTCCATCTTGCTTGTAAAGCTGAACGTGAAGTGCAGGATCGACAGGCATTGGCGCGGACTAACTTTTCTGCAGGTCGACCTTCATCATGGACACCACGTGCATCATCTACTTCCACACGTTCTGCTACACCGGCGCCTCCGTCGGCTGCCACCTCCAACCGTGATACAATAAAGCAGGCACAATCACCACTATCTGCCAAGAGCACACGTTCTGGGCCTACAAAGAGCTCTTCTTCATCCATGGCATCAACAGGGCAAACACATGATATTATTTGTCGACGTTGCAAGGGTGAAGGTCATTATGCGAGAGAATGCCCATCTAAGTGTGTGATGAGTGTTACTGAGGATGGTGGGTATGAGTCCGCTAGTGACTATGATGAGGAGACTTTGGCTCTTATTACACGTGACGAACACGGTGGAGACGATTCTGATCATGAGATGCAATACATGGCTCCTGAAGATGCTGACAGGTATGAATGTTTAGTTGCTCAACGTGTTTTGAGTGTGCAGGTACACAAGCTGAGACAAATCAGAGGCATAATTTGTTCCATACAAAGGGAGTTGTGAAGGAACGTTCTGTTCGCGTGATCATAGATGGAGGGAGCTGCAATAACTTGGCTAGCATGGAGATGGTGGAGAAGCTATCTCTCACCACAAGACCACATCCACATCCTTACTACATCCAATGGTTCAACAACAGCGGCAAGGTTAAGGTAACACGTAATGTTCGTGTGCATTTTAGTATCTCTACATATGCTGATTATGTTGATTGTGATGTGGTACCTATGCAAGCATGTTCCTTATTACTTGGTAGACCATGGCAATTTGATAAAAATTATGTACACCATGGTAGAAACAATCAGTATACTCTTGTTCATAACGATAAAAATATTACTTTGCTTCCTATGACTCCTGATTCCATTTTGAAAGATGATATTAATAGAGCTAATAAAGCAAAACAGGAGACAAATAAGAGTGAAAATCAGATTGTGGCAAAAGAATTTGAGCACCAAATGAAGTCTAATAATAAACCATCTACTGTTGTTTCTGAAATTAAATTGAAAAGTGCATGTTTACTTGCCACCAAATCTGATATTGATGAGCTAGATTTCAGCAAATCTGTTTGCTATGCTTTTGTGTGCAAAGAGGCATTATTTTCATTCGAGGACGTGCCTTCCTCTTTGCCCCCTGCTGTCACTAACATTTTGCAGGAGTTCGCTGACGTCTTTCCACAAGACGTGCCACCGAGATTACCACCTATTCGAGGGATTGAGCATCAAATTGACTTAATTCCCGGTGCTTCGCTACCCAACCATGCACCATACCGTACCAATCCAGAGGAGACGAAGGAGATTATGCGTCAAGTACAAGAACTGCTCGACAAAGGTTATATACGTGAATCCCTTAGTCCTTGTGTTGTTCCTATCATTTTAGTGCCGAAAAAGGATGGTACGTCGCGTATGTGCGTTGATTGTAGAGGCATAAATAATATTACTATTCGTTATCGTCATCCTATTCCTAGGCTAGATTATGCTTGATGAATTGAGTGGCTCTACAATATTCTCCAAAGTTGATTTGCGTAGTGGATACCATCAAATTCGTATGAAATTGGGAGATGAATGGAAGACAGCATTTGAAACTAAGTTTGGATTATATGAGTGGTTAGTCATGCCTTTTGGGTTAACTAATGCACCTAGTACTTTCATGAGGTTAATGAACGAAGTTTTACGTGCTTTCATTGGACGATTTGTGGTAGTTTACTTTGATGACATATTGATTTATAGCAAATCTTTGGAGGAACATTTGGAACATTTACGTGCTATTTTTATTGCTCTACGTGATGCACGTTTGTTTGGAAACCTTGGAAAGTGCACCTTTTGCACTGACCGAGTATCTTTTCTTGGCTATGTTGTTACTCCACAGGAAATTGAAGTTGATAAAGCCAAGATTGAAGCTATTGAGAGTTGGCCGCAGCCCAAAACGGTCACACAAGTGAGGAGTTTCCTTGGCCTCGCTGGTTTCTATAGGCATTTTGTGAGAGATTTCAGCACCATTGCTGCACCTCTCAACGAGCTTACAAAGAAGGATGTGCCTTTTGTTTGGGGTACCGCACAGGAAGAAGCCTTCACGGTATTGAAAGATAAGTTGACACATGCTCCTTTACTCGAACTTCCTAATTTCAATAAGACTTTTGAGCTTGAATGTGATGCTAGTGGAATTGGATTAGGAGGTGTGTTATTACAAGATGGAAAACCTGTTGCATACTTTTCTGAAAAATTGAGTGGGCCTAGTCTGAACTACTCTACTTATGATAAAGAATTATATGCTCTTGTTCGGACCTTAGAAACATGGCAACATTATTTATGGCCCAAGGAATTTGTTATACATTCTGATCATGAATCTTTGAAACACATTAAAAGTCAAGCAAAACTAAACCGTAGACATGCTAAATGGGTTGAATTCATTGAGACTTTCCCTTATGTCATTAAACACAAGAAGGGTAAAGAAAATGTTATTGCTGATGCCTTGTCTCGTCGTTATACTATGCTTTCACAACTTGACTTTAAAATATTTGGTTTGGAGACCATCAAAGATCAATATGTTTATGATGCTGAATTTAAAGATGTATTGCATAATTGTGAGGAAGGGAGAACTTGGAACAAGTTCGTTCTTAACGATGGATTTGTGTTTCGTGCTAACAAGATATGCATTCCAGCTAGCTCCGTTCGTCTTTTGTTGTTGCAGGAGGCGCATGGAGGAGGATTAATGGGACACTTTGGCGTCAAGAAGACGGAGGATATACTTGCTACACATTTCTTTTGGCCAAAGATGAGACGGGATGTTTAGCGTTTTGTTGCTCGCTGCACTACATGTCAGAGAGCTAAGTCACGACTCAATCCTCATGGTTTATATATGCCTTTGCCTGTACCTAGTGTTCCTTGGGAGGATATATCTATGGACTTTGTTTTAGGTTTACCTCGAACAAAGAAGGGGAGGGATAGCATATTTGTTGTCGTGGATAGGTTCTCAAAAATGGCACACTTTATACCATGTCATAAAAGCGATGATGCTGTTAATGTTGCTGATTTGTTCTTTCGTGAAATTATTCGCTTACATGGTGTGCCAAATACTATTGTTTCAGATCGTGATACTAAATTTCTTAGCCACTTTTGGAGATGTTTATGGGCTAAGTTGGGGACTAAGCTGCTTTTTAGTACTACTTGTCACCCCCAAACTGATGGACAAACTGAAGTAGTCAATAGAACATTGTCTACTATGCTTAGGGCTGTTTTGAAGAATAACAAGAAAATATGGGAAGAATGCTTGCCTCATATTGAATTTGCTTATAATCGTTCATTGCATTCTACTACTAAGATGTGCCCTTTTGAAATTGTGTATGGTTTCCTACCTCGTGCACCTATTGATTTGTTGCCTCTTCCATCTTCAGAGAAGGTTAATTTTGATGCTAAAGAACATTCTGAATTGATTTTAAAAATGCATGAGTT
Organism: Triticum dicoccoides; assembly: GCF_002162155.2. NCBI lineage: Eukaryota > Viridiplantae > Streptophyta > Magnoliopsida > Poales > Poaceae > Triticum > Triticum dicoccoides. The sequence continues at coordinate 22,872 of NW_021314747.1, read as the reverse complement.
AACTAAGGAAAACATTGAGCGTATGGATGCTAAATATAAACTTGCTGGAGATAAGGGTAGAAAACATGTTGTGTTTGCGCCTGGAGATCTTGTTTGGTTACATTTGCGTAAAGATAGATTTCCTAATCTGCGCAACTCAAAGCTAATGCAACGTGCTGATGTCCTTTTAAGGTGTTAGAGAAAATAAATGATAATGCATATAAACTTAAGCTACCTGTAGATTTTGGGGTTAGTCCCACTTTTAACATTGCAGATTTGAAGCCTTATTTGGGTGAGGAAGATGCGCTTCCGTCGACGACGACTTCATTTCAAGAAGGGGAGGATGATGAGGACATCAATACCATTGTTACACCCACAGCCCCTACTGTTACATATACTGGACCAATTACTAGAGCTCGCGCACGCCAATTAAATTACCAGGTACTTTCGTTTCTTGGTAATGATTCTAATGTTCATGAGATTATGATGCTGCCTAAATTAGATACATTTGTTTTGCTTACAAATGAAGGGCCTAGCTTGGAGAAGGATGAACATTGGAGCAAGAACACGCATGGAGTTGATGGCATGCGCAAGGGGATCAAGAACGGAGTTACAAGTGATGATTTCAGGACTTTGAAGCCGCCATAAGGAGTGCATGAAGCCTTGGACGAATTATACAAGATGCCACTTCATAATATTCGTCCATAGGCTATTCTAGGTGCTGCGTCACCTTATTAATGGGCAGGCCCATGTAATTTCGAAATACTTAAGTATAGGCTATTTTTAGAGTCCGTATGTGTGGGGAAACAAGAGTTAGGGTTGGTTTCGGACCCCACCCTCAAGGGCCACGAAATTCCCCCCTCTTCCTCCATATATACAGCCCTTAGGGCGTCGTTTAGACTTTGGGGTTTGTTTAGATTAAAAGTTCGCCATAGCTGCAACTTCGCGTACTTCGTTTGTGTCCAACGACCAGACCAAGACGTCACAGAACCCCACCTTGATCAATAAAGCTTTCATCTTATATTCGCAATATCCAGATTGCAATCTCAGTTTCTTGCTTTTCTTCGTTTGCTCGCAGAAAACAGACCCTCGTGGTCAGGTTGATCGTGCTCCGGCGTGGTCAATAACCCTCGGAAGTTGGTTTAGCGATTGCTAAGGCGCGACGTCTCGCACGTTCGTAGTCGGATCGTCAAAGTCGACTCCCACAGAAAACGATAGCCACCATCTCATCGAAACATCGGGACACCTTAGCCTCTATCACAAGGAACACTAGGTATAGGCAAAGGCATATATAAATCATGAGGATTGAGTCGTGACTTAGCTTTTTGACAGGTAGTGTAGCGAGCAACAAAACGCTCAATATCCCGTCTCATCTTTGGCCAAAAGAAATGTGTAGCAAGTATATCCTTCGTCTTCTTGACGCCAAAGTGTCCCATTAATCCTCCTCCATGCGCCTCCTGCAACAACAAAAGACGAACGATGAAATGCATAGCTTGTTAGCACGAAACACAAATCCATCGTTAAGAACGAACTTGTTCCAAGTTCTCCCTTCCTTACAATTCTGTAATACATCTTTAAATTCAGCATCATGCACATATTGATCTTTCATGGTCTCCAAACCAAATATTTTAAAGTCAAGTTGTGAAAGCATAGTATAATGACGAGACAATGCATCAGCAATAACATTTTCTTTAGCCTGCTTGTGTTTAATGACATAAGGGAAAGTCTCAACATTTAGCATGTCTATGGTTCAGTTTTGCTTGACTTTTAATGTGTTTCAAAGATTCATGATCAGAATGTATAACAAATTCCTTGGGCCATAAATAATGTTGCCATGTTTCTAAGGTCCGAACAAGAGCATATAATTCTTTATCATAAGTAGAATAGTTCAGACTAGGCCCACTCAATTTTTCAGAAAAGTATGCAACAGGTATGGTGCACGGTTGGGTAATGATGCACCAGGAATTAAGTCAATTTGATGCTCAATCCCCCGAATAGGTGGTAATCCCGGTGGCTCGTCTTGTGGAAAGACGTCAGCGAACTCCTGCAAAATGTTAGTGATAGCAGGAAGCAAAGAGGAAGGCACGTCCTCGAATGAAAATAATGCCTCTTTGCACACAAAAGCATAGCAAACAGATTTACTAAAATCTAAATCATCAATATCCGATTGGCAATTAAACATGCACTTTTCAATTTAATTTCAGAAGCAACACTAGATGGTTTATTATTAGGCTGTAGTTGTTGCTCAAATTCTTTTGCCACAATCTGATTTTCACTTTTATTTTTCTCCTGTTTTGCTTTATTAGCTCTATTAATATCATCTTTCAAAATGGAATCAGGAGTCATAGGAAGCAAAGTAATATTTTTATCCTTATGAACAAGAGTATACTGATTATTGTTGGGGAACGTAGCAGAAAACAAAAATTTTCCTACGGTTTCACCAAGATCCATCTATGAGTTCATCTAGCAACGAGTGATCGGATGCATCTACATACCTTTGTAGATCGCGAGCGGAAGCGTTCAAAGAACGGGGATGAGGTAGTCGAACGAGACGTGATCCAAATCACCGAAGATCCTAGCACCGAACGGACGGCACCTCCGCGTTCAACACACGTACGGAACAGCCACGTCTCCTCCTTCTTGATCCAGCAAGGGGGAAGGAGAGGTTGAGGGAGATGGCACCAGCAGCAGCACGACGGCGTGGTGTTGATGGAGCTGCAGTACTCCGGCAGGGCTTCGCCAAGCACTATGGAGGAGGAGGAGGAGGTGTTGGAGAGGGAGAAGGAGGCAACCAAAGGCGTGGATGAAAAGCCCTCCTTCCCCCACTATATATAGGAGGGCCAAGGGGGGCGCCGGCCCTAGGAGATCCAATCTCCTAGGGGGTGGCGGCCAAGGGAGGTTTCCCTCCCCCCAAGGCATCTAGGAGGTGCCTCCACTAGTGGGACTCTTCCCTTTTGTGAACCCTAGGCGCATGGGCCTCTTGGGGCTGGTGCCCTTGGCCCATGTAGGCCAAGGCGCACCCCCTACAGCCCATGTGGCCCCCCGGGGCAGGTGGACCCACCCGGTGGACCCCCGGGACCCTTCTGGTGGTCCCGGTACAATACCGATGACCCCGAAACTTGTCCCGATGGCTGAAACAGGACTTCTCATATATAAATCTTTACCTCCGGACCATTCCGGAACTCCTCGTGACGTCCGGGATCTCATCCGGGACTCCGAACAACATTCGGGTTACTGCATATACATATTCCTACAACCCTAGCGTCACCGAACCTTAAGTGTGTAGACCCTACGGGTTCGGGAGACATGTAGACATGACCGAGATCGCTCTCCGGTCAATAACCAACAGCGGTATCTGGATACCCATGTTGGCTCCCACATGCTCCTCGATGATCTCATCGGATGAACCACGATGTCGAGGATTCAAGCAACCCCGCATACAATTCCCTTCGTCAATCGGTATGTTACTTGCCCGAGATCCGATCGTCGGTATCCCAATACCTCGTTCAATCTCGTTACCGGCAAGTCACTTTACTCGTACCGTAATGCATGATCCCGTGATCAGACACTTGGTCACTTTGAGCTCATTATGATGATGCATTACCGAGTGGGCCCAGTGATACCTCTCCGTCATACGGAGTGACAAATCCCAGTCTTGATCCGTGTCAACCCAACAGACACTTTCGGAGATACCCGTAGTATACCTTTATAGTCACCCAGTTACGTTGTGACGTTTGGTACACCCAAAGCACTCCTACGGTATCCGAGAGTTACACGATCTCATGGTCTAAGGAAAAGATACTTGACATTGGAAAACTCTAGCAAACGAACTACACGATCTTATGCTATGTTTAGGATTGGGTCTTGTCCATCACATCATTCTCCTAATGATGTGATCTCGTTATCAAAGACATCCAATGTCCATAGTCAGGAAACCATGACTATCTGTTGATCAACGAGCTAGTCAACTAGAGGCTTACTAGGGACATGTTGGTTTCTGTTATTCACACATGTATTACGATTTCCGGATAACACAATTATAGCATGAATAAAGACAATTATCATGAACAAGGAAATATAATAATAATGCTTTTATTATTGCCTCTAGGGCATATTTCCAACAGTCTCCCACTTGCACTAGAGTCAATAATCTAGTTACATTGCAATGAATCGAACACCCATGGAATTCTGGTGTTGATCATGTTTTGCCCTAGGGAGAGGTTTAGTCAACGGATCTGCTACATTCAGGTCCGTATGTACTTTACAAATCTCTATGTCTCCATCTTGAACATTTTCACGAATGGAGTTGAAGCGACGCTTGATGTGCCTTGTCTTCTTGTGGAACCTAGGCTCCTTAGCAAGTGCAATAGCTCCAGTGTTGTCACAGAAAAGTTTGATTGGCCCCGACGCATTGGATATGACTCCTAGGTCGGTGATGAACTCCTTCACCCATATTGCTTCATGTGCTGCCTCCGAGGCTGCCATGTACTCCGCTTCACATGTAGATCCCGCCACGACGCTCTGCTTGCAACTGCACCAGCTTACTGCCCCACCATTCAAAATATACACGTATCCGGTTTGTGACTTAGAGTCATCCAGATCTGTGTCGAAGCTAGCGTCGACGTAACCCTTTACGACGAGCTCTTCGTCACCTCCATAAACGAGAAACATTTCCTTAGTCCTTTTCAGGTACTTCAGGATATTCTTGACCGCTGTCTAGTGTTCCTTGCCGGGATTACTTTGGTACCTTCCTACCAAACTTACGGCAAGGTTTACATCAGGTCTGGTACACAGCATGGCATACATAATAGATCCTATGGCTGAAGCATAGGGGATGACACTCATCTCTTCTTTATCTTCTGCCGTGGTCGGACATTGAGCTGAGCTCAATTTCATACCTTGCAAAACATGCAAGAACCCTTTCTTGGACTGATCCATTTTGAACTTCTTCAAAATCTTATCAAGGTATGTGCTTTGTGAAAGACCTATGAGGCTTCTCGATCTATCCCTATAGATCTTGATGCCTAATATATAAGCAGCTTCTTCAAGGTCCTTCATTGAAAAACTCTTATTCAAGTAGGCCTTAATGCTGTCCAAAAGTTCTATATCATTTCCCATCAAAAGTATGTCATCTACATATAATATGAGAAATGCTACGGAGCTCCCACTCACTTTCTTGTAAACGTAGGCTTCTCCATAAGTCTGCATAAACCCAAACGCTTTGATCATCTCATCAAAGCGAATGTTCCAACTCCGAGATGCTTGCACCAGCCCATAAATCGAGCGTTGGAGCTTGCACACCTTGTTAGCATTCTTAGGATCGACAAAACCTTCCGGCTGTATCATATACAATTCTTTCTTAAGGAAACCATTAAGGAATGCCGTTTTGACGTCCATTTGCCATATTTCATAATCATAGAATGCGGCAATTGCTAACATGATTCGAACGGACTTCAGCTTCGCTACCGGTGATAAAGTCTCATCGTAGTCAACCCCTTGAACTTGTCGATAACCCTTAGCGACAAGCCGAGCTTTATAGATGGTCACATTACCATCCGCGTCTGTCTTCTTCTTAAAGATCCATTTATTTTCTATGGCTCGCCGTTCAACGGGCAAGTCAGTCAAAGTCCATACTTCGTTTTCATACATGGATCCTATCTCGGATTTCATGGCTTCTAGCCATTTGTCGGAATCCGGGCCCGCCATCGCTTCTTCATAGTTCGAAGGTTCACCGTTGTCCAACAACATGATTTCCAAGACAGGGTTGCCATACCACTCTAGTGCGGAACGTGTCCTTGTGGACCTTCGAATTTCAGTAGGAGCTTGATCAGAAGTATCTTGATCATCATCAATAACTTCCTCTCTAGTTGGTGCAGGCACCTCAGGAACATTTTCTTGAGTTGTGCCATTTTCCGGTTCAAGAGGTAACACTTCATCAAGTTCTACTTTCCTCCCACTTACTTCTTTCGAGAGAAACTCTTTCTCTAGAAAGAATCCATTCTTGGCAACAAAGATCTTGCCTTCGGATCTGAGGTAGAAGGTATACCCAACAGTTTCTTTAGGGTATCCTATGAAGACGCATTTTTCCGACTTGGGTTCGAGCTTTTCAGGTTGAAGTTTCTTGACATAAGCATCGCACCCCCAAACTTTTAGAAACGACAGCTTAGGTTTCTTCCCAAACCATAATTCAAACGGTGTCGTCTCAACGGATTTCGACGGAGCCCTATTTAAAGTGAATGCGGCAGTTTCTAAAGCATAGCCCCAAAAAGATAGTGGTAAATCGGTAAGAGACATCATAGATCGCACCATATCTAATAGAGTGCGATTACGACGTTCGGACACACCATTACGCTGAGGTGTTCCAGGCGGCGTGAGTTGTGAAACTATTCCACATTTCCTTAAGTGTGTGCCAAATTCGTGACTCAAGTATTCTCCTCCACGATCTGATTGTAGAAACTTGATTTTCCCGTCACGTTGATTCTCAACCTCACTCTAAAATTCCTTGAACTTTTCAAAGGTTTCAGACTTGTGTTTCATTAAGTAAATATACCCATATCTACTCAAATCATCAGTGAGGGTGAGAACATAACGATAGCCACCGCGAGCCTCAACACTCATTGGACCGCACACATCAGTATGTATGATTTCCAATAAGTTGGTTGCTCGCTCCATTGTTCCTGAGAACGGAGTCTTGGTCATTTTACCCATGAGGCATGGTTCGCACGTGTCAAATGATTCATAATCAAGAGACTCTAAAAGTCCATCTGCATGGAGCTTCTTCATGCGTTTGACACCTATGTGACCAAGTGATGAGGACATGACTACCTTGGATATGACCAAAAATATTGCATATATGCATATTTGTCAGGTGATTTCTAGTGCAAACTATTCAATAATCTATTTATGTTATCCAGAACAAAAATACTTCACACACTTTTGTGTTTTGTCTAATTGCAGGTGTATGGGACATTTGTACAATCCACATATGAAGATAAGGAAGAAAGAGATGTTTATTTGCTGTCCAAAAAGTTCTCTCACGTCACTTTTGGCCCAAGAGAAGATAGAGTCCAAGTCTCACGTTCTGGATTCAGATTCGGACTGCACAGACATACCTGACTCAAAACGCACACAAGTTTTTCATACGGACTCCGAATTGGGTGATTCTTTTTTTGTTGGAAACTAGATTTCGTGCACTTTCCAACCCAATTGGAATCACCTTCAAATTCGTCCGGAGCGTTGAGTTGTGGACGAAACAATCTGATGCTGCAGCAGAATCTGAGTCAAACTACAAGTCCAAAGGTGTTACATCACCTCCACTTGGGCCCATTGGCCTTGTACGACCTAGATTTAGTTTTAGGCTGCCTTGGGACGTCCTCCAACCTCCTTGGCCGCCACCCCTTGCTCCTATATAAGTAGATCCATCTAGTAGCTTTTCCTTGGGATTTGTTTAGTTAAAAGTTAGCCATTGCAACTTCGTGTACTTCGTTTGTGTCCAACGACCAGACCAAGACCGCTTCCGGATCCCCACCATTATCAATACTTCATATTTATTTGCAATATTCAGATTGCTTTATCATATTCTTGCTCGTTCTTCGATTGCTTGCAGGAATAGACCTTCGTGGTCAGGCTGACCGTGCTTCCAGCATCGTCAGTAACCTCAGGAGATTGGTTTAGCGATTGCTAAGGCGCAACGTCGTGCACGTTTGTAGTCGGATCGTCAAAGTCTTCTCCACCAAATTGATAGTTATCATCTCATCGAAAGATCGGGACACCCCGCCTCTATCAAGTGGTATCAGTTTTCAGGTTGCTCGGTGAGAATTTCCAGTTTTCCTATATTAGATTTATTTTCTTACCTATTGTCCAAGAAAAAGCCACAAAAAAGAGTTAGATCTATTCATCCTTGGTCCAAGCCAATCTGAGCCTTTGCAATTTTCTTTTCATTGCTTGCATAGTTGAATTATCGGTTGCATCGTCGTGTCGAGTTGCTGGTCTTAGTGTCTAGTTCGTTTAAAGTTTCGAGTTCTGTTCACATTAGTCACGCCACCGCTGCATCATTATCTTTTCCGCTGTCCACCACCCATCCATCAATTTTCACCACGTGCTACCCACCATTCATTGTCATAATAATAGTTGAGATATAGTTTGTTTTGGAAAGAGGGAGAAAAAAAGAGAGAAAAAAAACGAGAGAAAAAAAAAGTCAGAGAAAAAAAGGAGAAGAAAAAGAAAAAAAAGCGTGAGAAAAAAAAGAGAGAAAAAAAAATTGGATCTATCTAGAATCAATCTCGTACCTGAATTCGGATTGGAATCTGTTTTGCGCACTGTTCAGTAAAACAGGTGTATCTTCCTCATACGAAGTCAGTTTTGGCTCCATGAGTATTCAAATTGAAGATAGCGACGAGCCGCATCTAAATAGTTGCAGAAGCTAGTTCAATATTTGACACCTCAAAATCGGCTTCTAAATAGGTCTTTTTGCCCTTTGAAGTCTGTAAACACAACTTGTTCCAATTTTTCAGGCCAGTTTTAGAATTCTTTGACTCCTCATATCAACTCGGAATTGAGTGATTCTTTTTGCATTGGAAAGCTTGAGTTAGTAGCATTCTTTGAAAGAATTTATCAGAAAATTGTCTCAAACTTTTCAAGAGGAAAGTTGGAGAGAGAGTTGTTGTATATCCTGCTTGGCAGTTGTTTTTCATCATTATCTTCACTGCCGTTGTGATCTTCACTTATATCTTGCTGTCAAGAGCTACTTAGTATCCTTCATTGATGCTAGTTGTGCTACGCCGTGACCTCATTAGTGTTCTAGGCTCGCGTCTCTAGTCCGGTCTAGCCTAGGACCAGCACAGTACCGTCGTTGAGCGTTTATTCAACATTGCATCTTTGAATTGATTATTGCTAATCTTTTGCTACCATATATAGCCAACCCAGCTCCACATATTTCTACACCGTGTATACGTACGCTCCCCTGGTAATCGCCTTACTTAATATTCGGAGTTACTTGACACCGCTGGTTGCCGATCACCGCCTGCTGCATGGTAAGAACTTGTAAGACATTGATATTTGCTTTACTGTGAGCGTTTTACCACCACATCCTAGTAGTTATAGGAACATTATTTTTGGGTTTTGTTTCTTGTTCTACTAATCATGACAGGATCCAGAGTCAATTCATGGGCTTTGTCGATCGCGGGAGACGTGCCACCACCTTTGCAAATACCACAACCGTCACGAGAGGTGCACAAACATCCAAATGCACATGATCAGGTTAATGTATCTATACCACCATTTAATGGCCGTTTTAAACCTGCTTTATATATTGAATGGGAGTTCGACATAAAAAATATATTTGCTTCCCATAATTTCAATGAACATAGGTTGCGGTTGGTTCTTTCACTGGTTATGCTTTGGTTTGGTGGAGTGAATATTGTCGGTTACACCCTGATTATATACCTACTACTTGGGATGATTTGAAACTTGCCATGCGACATACTTTCGTCCCTGCTTATTATACTCGTGACATGATTAAGAAATTGCAACACTTAAAACAAGGTAGTGAAACTGTAACAAAATATTATGATGATTTACAAACTACCTTGTTGCATTCCTCTTTAGAAGAAAGTGAAGATGATTTTATGGATAGATTTTGGGGAGGATTAAACCATGATATTCAAGAGATACTAATTCATGAAGAGTGTTATCCTATGGACCATTTGTTTCATCTTGCTTGCAAAGCTGAACAGGAAATAAAACGACGTGTTGGCCACGAGGAGAACAAGCGCACGATGCACATTCCAAGAGTTGATATGATTGTTCCTTCAACTACTAGGCATACTATGACAACCACATCCGTTGTTGTCAGGACTACATCACCTCCACCATGTGACACATCGCCCCCGAGAGTGGCTACATCATCTGAGTTGATCATAAGAGGTAATGACAAAGGTACTGATCTTCCATCTCTACATGAGAATGATGAATGCCTTGTCAATTTGAATGCACCATCTGATGAGCTACCCACTACTTTGATCACACCACCTATTTTAGAGGACTACGTTGATAATTTGACTTTGCCATGTGATCAAACAACTGAAATACCAACAATTTTGAGTGCACCCATTGAATTAACTATTGATGCAAAAGAACCAATGTTCAATCATTTTGATATGACCTCTAATCTTGGTGATGATTCTGTGTTGAATGACTTATTGCATGTTTGCTTATTTAAGCATGTTGTAGCATGTAAATTTGATGCAAGTAAGGTTTATTCACCAATGTTGGGATGGTTTAATGATGA
>NW_021314747.1:6952-11765 GCF_002162155.2 Triticum dicoccoides | reverse complement strand
GATGCTGCAGCAGAATCCGAGTCAAACTACAAGTCCAAAGGTGTTACATCACCTCCACTTGGGCCCATTGGCCTTGTACGACCTAGATTTAGTTTTAGGCTGCCTTGGGACGTCCTCCAACCTCCTTGGCCGCCACCCCTTGCTCCTATATAAGTAGATCCATCTAGTAGCTTTTCCTTGGGATTTGTTTAGTTAAAAGTTAGCCATTGCAACTTCGTGTACTTCGTTTGTGTCCAACGACCAGACCAAGACCGCTTCCGGATCCCCACCATTATCAATACTTCATATTTATTTGCAATATTCAGATTGCTTTATCATATTCTTGCTCGTTCTTCGATTGCTTGCAGGAATAGACCTTCGTGGTCAGGCTGACCGTGCTTCCAGCATCGTCAGTAACCTCAGGAGATTGGTTTAGCGATTGCTAAGGCGCAACGTCGTGCACGTTTGTAGTTGGATCGTCAAAGTCTTCTCCACCAAATCGATAGTTATCATCTCATCGAAAGATCGGGACACCCCGCCTCTATCACCAAGGCGGCAGTGCCACAAGTATGTGGGACTATCATTATTAACCTTACATCTTTTGGTACTCACACTATGAATATGTGTAGCATTACGCTCGAGATTCATTAAGAATAAACCATTCACCATAGGAGCATGACAATAAAACATATATCTCATATAAATGGAACAACCATTATTCTCGGATTTAAATGAGTAGCCATCTCGAATTAAACGAGATCCCGATACAATGTTCATGCTCAAAGCTGGCACTAAATAACAATTATTAAGGTTTAAAACTAATCCCGAAGGTAAATATAGAGGTAGCGTGCCGACGGCGATCACATTGACCTTGGAACCATTCCCGACGCGCATCGTCACCTCGTCCTTTGCCAATCTCCGCTTATTCCGCAGCCCCTGCTTTGAGTTACAAATGTGAGCTACTGCACCGGTATCAAATACCCAGGAGCTACTACGGGTACTAGTAAGGTACACATCAATTACGTGTATATCATATATACCTTTTGTTTTGCCGGCCTTCTTGTCCGCTAAATATTTGGGGCAGTTCCGCTTCCAGTGACCACTTCCCTTGCAATAAAAGCACTCAGTCTCGGGCTTGGGTCCATTCTTTAGCTTCTTCCCAGCAGCTTGCTTGCCGGGCGCGGCAACTCCTTTGCCGTCCTTCTTGAAGTTCTTTTTACCCTTGCCCTTCTTGAACTTAGTGGTTTTATTCACCATCAACACTTGATGTTCCTTCTTGACTTCTACCTCCGCTGATTTCAGCATAGCAAATACTTCAGGAATGGTCTTTTCCATCCCCTGCATATTGAAGTTCATCACAAAGCTCTTGTAGCTCGGTGGAAGCGACTGGAGGATTCTGTCAATGACCGCGTCATCCGGGAGATTAACTCCCAGCTGAGTCAAGCGGTTATGTAACCCAGACATAGTGAGTATGTGCTCACTGACAGAACTATTTTCCTCCATCTTACAGCTGAAGAACTTGTCGGAGACCTCATATCTCTCGATTCGGGCATGAGCTTGAAAAACCATTTTCAGCTCTTCGAACATCTCATATGCTCCATGTCTCTCAAAACGCTTTTGGAGCCCCGGCTCTAAGCTGTAAAGCATGCCGCACTGAACGAGGGAGTAGTCATCAGCACGTGTCTGCCAAGCGTTCATAACGTCTTGGTTCTGTGGGACGGGTGGATCACCTAGCGGTGCTTGTAGGACATAATCTTTCTTGGCAGCTATGAGGATGATCCTCAGGTTCCGGACCCAGTCCGTATAGTTGCTGCCATCGTCTTTCAGCTTGGTTTTCTCTAGGAACGCGTTGAAGTTGAGGACTACGTTGGCCATTTGATCTACAAGACATATTGCAAAGATTTTTAGACTAAGTTCATGATAATAAAGTTCATCTAATCAAATTATTCAATGAACTCCCACTTAGATAGACATCCCTCTGCTAGTCATCTAAGCATAACATGATCCGAGTCAACTAGGCCGTGTGCGATCATCACGTGAGATGGACTAGTCAACGTCGGTGAACATCTTCATGTTGATCGTATCTTCTATACGACTCATGCTCGACCTTTCGGTCTTCTGTGTTCCGAGGCCATGTCTATACACATGCTAGGCTCGTCAAGTCAACCTAAGTGTTTTGCATGTGTAAATCTGTCTTACACCCGTTGTATGTGAACGTAAGAATCAAACACCCGATCATCACGTGGTGCATTGAAACAACGAACTGTCGCAACGGTGCACAGTTAGGGGGAACACTTTCTTGAAATTATTATGAGGGATGATCTTATTTACTACCGTCGTTCTAAGTAAACAAGATGCAAAACATGATAAACATCAAATGCAATCAAATAATAATAGTGACATGATATGGCCAATATCACATAGCTCCTTTGATCTCCATCTTGGGGCTCCATGATCATCTTGTCACCGGCATGACACCATGATCTCCATCATCGTGTCTCCATGAAGTTGCTCGCCAACTATTACTTCTATTACTATGGCTAACGCGTTTAGCAATAAAGTAAAGTAATTTACATGGCGTTTCTCAATGACACGCAGGTCATTCAAATAATAAAGACAACTCCTATGGCTCCTGCCGGTTGTCATACTCATCGACATGCAAGTCGTAATTACTATTACAATAGCATGAACATCTCATACATCACATATAGATCATTCATCATACATCACAACTTTGGCCATATCATATCACAAAGCACTTGCTGCAAAAACAAGTAAGACGTCCTCTAATTGTTGTTGCAAGTTTTACGTGGCTGAAGTAGTGATGAGGACATCAATACCATTGTTACACCCACAGCCCCTACTGCTACATATACGGGACCAATTACTAGAGCTCGCGCACGCCAATTAAATTATTAGGTACTTTTGTTTCTTGGTAATGATTCTAATGTTCATGAGAATATGATGCTGCCTAAATTGGATACATTTGTTTTGCTTACAAATAAAGGGCCTAGCTTGGAGAAGGATGAACATTGGAGCAAGAACAAGCATGGAGATGATGCCATGCGCAAGGGGAACAAGAACGGAGTTACAAGTGATGATTTCAGGACTTTGAAGCCACCATAATGGGTGCATGAAGCCTTGGACGAAATATACAAGATGCCACTTCATAAATTTCGTCCCGAGGCTATTATAGGTGCTGCGTCACCTTTTTATTGGGCCAGGCCCATGTAATTTCGAAATACATAAGTATAGGCTATTTTTAGAGTCCGTATGTGTGGGGAAACAAGAGATAGGGTTGATTTCGGACCCCTCCACCAAGGACCACGAAATTCCCCCTCTCTTCCTCCATATATACAGCCCTTAGGGCACCATTTAGACTTTGGGGTTTTGTTTAGATTAAAAGTTCGCCATAGCTGCAACTTCGCATACTTCGTTTGTGTTCAACGACCAGACAAAGGCGTCACAGAACCCCACCTTGATCAATAAAACTTTCATCTTATATTCGCAATATCCAGATTGCAATCATAGTTTCTTGCTTGTTCTTCATTTGCTCGCAGGAAACAGACCCTCGTGGTCAGGTTGATCGTGCTCCGGCGTGGTCAATAACCTCTCGGAGTTGGTTTAGCGATTGCTAAGGCGCGACGTCCTCGCACGTTCGTAGTCGGATCGTCAAAGTCGACTTCCACCAAAGCGAAATCCACCATCTCATCGAAAGACGGGACACCTTTGCCTCTATCAAGTGGTATCAGATTTCCAGGTTGCTCGGTGAGATTTTATAGTTTTTCGTAGTTTAGATCGAGTTTGTTCTTCATACCTATAGTCCACGAAAAAGCCAAAAAAAATTAGGGTTAGTTCATCCCATCCGAACCAATCTGAGCCTTTGCATAATCTTTTCTGTATTTGCTTTGTTGAATTTGCGGTTGCATCGTCGTGTCAAGTTGCTGGTCTTAGCGTCTAGTCTTTTAGAGTTTCGAGTTCTGTTCACAGGTTGTCACGTCGCCGCTGCCATATATCACCATCGCATCATCATCGTCGCTGTTGCCATATACCACCACCACATATTCACCGCCAATCCGAATCCATATACGCCACCACATATCCGCCGCCATCACGCCAATCCGAGTTCACCTGCAACATATATCCGCCACCTGTCCGTGTTCTACCAGATTCATCTCTGCCACCAGTCCGAGTTCCACCAGATTCATCTTCGCCACCAGTCCTAGTCCGAGTCCAGTAATTGTTGCTTTGTTCTCGATTTCCAGATCACACGATACTCCGAGTCGTGACAGAGAAGGACTCCCCAACTTCCGAGTCATCCGCAGAAGAAAAATAGTTCCAATTTCAAAAAAAAAACTAAGTCTGGAAATGATAGAGGCGGAGGTGTCCCGTCTTTCGATGAGATGATGGATTTCGCTTTGGTGGAAGTCGACTTTGACGATCCGACTACGAACGTGCGAGGACGTCGCGCCTTAGCAATCGCTAAACCAACTCCGAGAGGTTATTGACCACGCCGGAGCACGATCAACCTGACCACGAGGGTCTGTTTCCTGCGAGCAAACGAAGAACAAGCAAGAAACTGAGATTGCAATCTGGATATTGCGAATATAAGATGAAAGCTTTATTGATCAAGGTGGGGTTCTGTGACGCCTTTGTCTGGTCGTTGAACACAAACGAAGTACGCAAAGTTGCAGCTATGGCGAACTTTTAATCTAAACAAAACCCAAAGTCTAAACGATGCCCTAAGGGCTGTATATATGGAGGAAGAGGGGGGAATTTCGTGGCCCTTGGTGGAGGGGTCCGAAATCAACCCTATCTCTTGTTTCCCCACACA
>NW_021314747.1:0-1696 GCF_002162155.2 Triticum dicoccoides | reverse complement strand
AGGTGGGAAGGCCGGAGCTCGCCGGAGCAAAACTCGCGGCGGCGGCCGGAGCTCGGCGACTTGCGAGCTCCGGCCTTCCCCGCTCCTCCCTCCTGTCCCACCAGATGCGCGAGAGCCCGGGCTACGCCCCGGTGCTCTCCGACGCCGCCCCCGTGGCCTGTTTCGCGGACGCCGCCGCGTCCAGAGATCGCCGCCGACGACCTCGCCGGCCTGACGAGTGGGCCCCGTCGGCAGGTGATTAGCTTAGTGCTAATCACTGTTAATTAACCCCCTGAGGCTGACATGTGGGCCCCGATGCCCCCTAACCTTTTAATTAAGTTAATTTAACCCCTGTTTAACCCCCTGTCACTGACGTGTGGACCCCACACGTCAGGTTTGACCCGGACCAGCCCAGTTGACCGCTGACGTCGTGCTGACGTCATGCTGGCGCAATAATATGATTTCTGGAATTAAATTTAATCAGAAAATTCCAGAAATTCTTTTAAACTTCAAAAGTTCATAACAATTCAACCGTAGCTCAGATTAAAATAATTTATATATGAAAAATTATCAGAAAAATGTAATCTATCCATCTGTACTAGTTTCATGCATGACAAACCAACTTATACATGCTTAATATGAGAAAACACATTATGGCATATATAAGAGACTTAATTTAGTAATGCATTTGAACCAAAGGTTCAAATGGACTTCAAACCAAATGTTTACTAGTTGCATTAGCTCAAACAGGATCACATCTACATGCCATGTTCATGCATCATATTGTTGCATATGATTGTGTATTGATTGCCGGCACCGTTCCTTCTCGATAGGTCCTGCTCCGGAGACGTTCCAGAGTACCTGTCTGTGAAGCAGTGCCTCCTCTGTTGATTTACCAGGCAAGCAAACCCCCTTGTTCATTCCGATATAATCCTACTCTCTCGCTCCTGCTCTCAGTTATTGCATTAGGACAACAGCGATTCATCTGTTACTTTGTGCTGCGGTAGTTGAACCCATTCCTCTGCATGACCTGTCATTGCCACAGTAAATAGTTAAAACCCACTAGCATGTGTAGGAGTTGATTGAAGCCACTGATGTGTTCCTACCATGCTATGCCTGCTATTGCTTAGAGTTGTGTCAGGTCTGATTCATTGGGAATGAATTGGAGTGTTACGATATGTTCTGGTGCTGAGAGTTAAGTGTGTGAACACGATTTGGTAAATGTAGCGGTGAGAGGCCATGTAGGAGTACATGGTGGGTTGTCTCACTGGAACCGTCCTTAAGCACTGAGTTCTATGTATGTTGTCCAATGACTCGATACTACCACACATTGGGCTCCGGGCGCTCCAAGCCCTCTCGACTTATTAACCAACTTGATCTCTGTCCAGGAGTCGCAACTAGTTTCTGGTGTTTGTAGGTAGTGTTAGTAGTCTACCAAGTGGCACCCGGCCAGGTGGGCTTGGGACAGACTAGGCACAAGTGGCACGGTGTACCAAGCGTAGATCCATCCGGCGAGGTGGGCTTGGGAACCCTGCACACATCGTTTGGGGCCGTGAGTGAAACCCCGGCCGGATCTCCTTGCGGATGGAACCCGAATAGGCGATAAACCTGGATTAGAGTCTTGTGTGGTTAGTCAGGTCGTGGCCGACACCCTCGCCAGGCTTCCGCTTGAAGGTTGCCGAGATACATGACGTGTACATGGCGGTAAGTGGCGAGA
>NW_021314746.1:0-1811 GCF_002162155.2 Triticum dicoccoides | reverse complement strand
CTGATGCATGACTAGCTAGGGTGTGACAACTCACCCCCACTCAAAAGAATCTCGTCCCGAGATTTAGGTTCCTCCGGGAAGAAGGCGGGGTACTCAAGTCGAAGACGATCCTCCCTTTCCCAGGTTGCTTCATCCTCAGAATGGTGCGACCATTGTACTTTGAGGAACTTGATGTTCTGACGTCGGGTGATACGTTCGGCCTGATCGAGGATACGAACGGGGTACTCCCGATATGTAAGATTATCTTGGAGATCAAGCGTTTCGTGGTCCACTTCACGGATAGGATCCGAGAAGCAACGCCTGAGTTGAGAAACGTGGAAGACATCGTGGACTCTGGAGAGATGCGGAGGTAGTTCCAGCTGGTAGGCAACTTCCCCTCGTTTGGCAAGAATGCGAAAAGGTCCAATGTAACGAGGAGCCAATTTGCCTTTGATACCGAAACGATGGGTTCCCTTCAGAGGGGTGACCCGAAGATATGCCTTCTCGTCAACCTTGAAAGTCATAGCCTTATGTTTTCGGTCATATTGACTCTTTTGACGAGATTGGGCTGTTTTCAACATTTCACGAATGATGCGGACTTGTTCTTCTGCTTCCTGAATCATGTCCGGGCCAAAGAATTGTCTTTCCCCGGTCTCTGACCAGTTAAGGGGTGTTCGACACCGTCGTCCATAGAGAACTTCAAAAGGGGCTTTACCCAAGCTAGATTGATAGCTATTGTTGTAAGCGAATTCGGCAAATGGAAGGCACTTCTCCCAGTCCATTCCGAATGAGATAACAAAGGCTCGAAGCATGTCTTCTAGAATTTGGTTGACGCGTTCCACTTGACCACTCGACTGAGGGTGGAAGGCGGTGCGAAAGGAGAGACGAGTTCCCATAGCATTTTGGAAACTTTCCCAAAATCGAGAGGTGAAAAGACTTCCTCGATCCGAGTTGATTTCCAAAGGAACACCATGGAGGGACACTATTCGGGAGATGTACAAGTCTGCCAGCTGACTAGCGGTTATACTCTCACGAACAGGTAGGAAATGGGCTACTTTGGAAAGACGATCGACAACAACGAGGATAGCATTATTCCCTCTCTTGGTCCTGGGAAAACCGGTAATGAAATCCATACCAATTTTATCCCATTTCCATTCAGGAATAGCTAAGGGTTGAAGGGTGCCAGCAGGCCGTTGGTGCTCTGCTTTTACACGACGACAGACGTCGCAATTTGCAATATACTGAGCAATTTCTCTCTTCATCCTAGTCCACCAGAACCTCTGGCGTAGGTCCTGATACATCTTAGTGCTACCGGGATGAATGGTGAGAGGAGATTCATGAGCTTCCTTAAGGATCAAACGCCTCTGGTTTCGCACTTTGGGAACCACTAGTCGATTCCCGAAGTATACGACCCCTTGATCATTAATGGAGAAGCAATTCGCAATTCCTTTCCGAATGTTTCTCTTGATGCGGGAGATTCCCGGATCTACCTTCTGTGCCTTGATAATCTGATCCGTAAGGGTAGGTTTTGCCACCAAGGTGGAAAGAAAACCTTGAGGAACAATGTGAAGGTTAAGCTTCCGAAATTCCTCATGGAGAAGCGGTTGACTTTGTTGTAACATCAGGTTGTTACAATAAGATTTACGACTTAGCGCATCAGCCATGACGTTGGCTTTCCCTGGGGTGTAGGTTATTCCTAAATCGAAATCTGTGATCAATTCAACCCAACGTCTTTGCCTGAGGTTCAGATCCGGTTGGGTGAAGATGTACTTCAAACTTTGGTGATCAGTGAATATTTCGCAACGATTACCGAGGAGGTAATGTCGCCAGGT
>NW_021314745.1:0-1219 GCF_002162155.2 Triticum dicoccoides | reverse complement strand
GTACCACTCTGAAGTAGTACGCATCCTTGTCATCCCACGAGGTTTGGTAGTGACTCGATCCGAAGTTTCATGATCACTATCATAAGCTTCCACTTCAGTTGGTGTACGTGCCACAGGAACAACTTCCTGTGCCCTGCTACACACTTGTTGAAGTGACGGTTCAATAACCTCATCAAGTCTCCACCATCCTCCCACTCAACTTTTCGAGAGAAACCTTTCCTCGAAAAAGGACCCGATTCAAGAAACAATCCCTATTGCTTTCGGATCTGAATTAGGAGGTATACCCAACTGTTTTTGGGTGTCCTATGAAGATGCATTTTATCTGCTTTGGGTTCGAGCTTATCAACCTGAAACCTTTTCACATAAGCGTCGCAGCCCCAAACTTTCAAGAAACGGCAACTTAGGTTTCTCCAAACCATAGTTCATACGGTGTCGTCTCAACGAAATTATGTGGTGCCCTATTTAAAGTGAATGTGGTTGTCTCTAATGCCTCACCCATGAACGATAGTGGTAACTCGATAAGAGACATCATGGTATGCACCATATCCAATAGGGTGCAACTATGACGTTTGGACACACCATCACACTATGGTGTTCCAGGCTGTATCAGTTGTGAAACAATTTCCACAATGTCTTAATTCTGTGCCAAACTCGTGATTCAGATATTCATCTCTATGATCATATCATAGATCTTTTATCCTCTTGTCACGACGATCTTTCAACTTCACACTGAAATTATTTGAACCTTTCAATAATTCAGACTCGTGATTCATCAAGTAAATATACTCAACATCTACTCGAATCATCTTTGAAGTAAGAACATAACGATATTCACTGCATGCCTCAGCACTCATTGGACTGCACACATCAAAATGTGTTACTTCCAACAAGTTGCTATCTTGTTCCATCTTACTGAAAACGAGGCTTTTCAGTCATCTTGCCCATGTGGTATGATTTGCATGTCCCAAGTGATTCAAAATCAAGTGAGTCAAAACGGTCCATTTGCATGGAGTTTCTTCATGCATATACACCAATAGACATGGTTCGCATGTCTCAAACTTTTCAAAAACGAGTGAGCCCAAAGATCCATCAATATGGAGCTTCTTCATGCGTTTTATACCGATATGACTTACGTGGCAGTGCCACAAGTAGGTGGTACTATCATTACTATCTTTTGGCATGAACATGTGTATCACTACGATCGAGATTTAATAAACCA
>NW_021314744.1:0-1232 GCF_002162155.2 Triticum dicoccoides | reverse complement strand
AGACTGGCACCCGCTAGCCACCTTATGCACCAAGTGCATGTCAATCGGTGGAACCTGTCTCACGTAAGAGTACGTGTAAGGTCGGTCCGGGCCGCTTCATCCCACAATACCGTCGAAACAAGATTGGACTAGTAACGGTAAGCATATTGAACAACATCAACGCCCACAACTACTTTGTGTTCTACTCGTGCAAAGAATCTACGCAATAGACCTAGCTCATGATGCCACTGTTGGGGAACGTAGCAGAAATTCAAAATTTTCCTACGCGTCACCAAGATCTATCTATGGAGAAACCAGCTACGAGTAGAAGGAGAGTGCATCTACATACCCTTGTAGATCGCTAAGCGGAAGCGTTCAAGTGAACGGGGTTGATGGAGTCGTACTCGTCGTGATTCAAATCACCGATGATCAAGTGCCGAACGGACGGCACCTCCGCGTTCAACACACGTACAGCCCAGTGACGTCTCCCACGCCTTGATCCAGCAAGGAGAAAGGGAGAGGTTGAGGAAGACTCCATCCAACAGCAGAACAACGGCGTGGTGGTGGTGGAGGAGCGTGGCAATCCCGCAGGGCTTCGCCAAGCACCATGGGAGAAGAGGAGGAGGGAGAGGGGCAGGGCTGCACCAACAAGAGATCAAATCGCGTGTTATGGGCAGCCCCATGCCTCAATATATATAGGGGGGAAGGGGGCTGCGCCCCCTTTAGGGTTTTCCCACCCCCTAGGGGCGGCGGCCAGCCCTAGATGGGTTTTGGGGTGCAGCCAAGAGGGGGGAGGAGTCCATCCTCCCCAAGGCACCTCGGGGTTGCCTTCCCCCTTGAGGACTCTTCCCTCTAGGGTTCCCTAGGCGCATGGGCCTCTTGGGGCTGGTGCCCTTGGCCCATGTAGGCCAAGGCGCACCCCCTACAGCCCATGTGGCCCCCCGGGGCAGGTGGCCCCACCCGGTGGGCCCCCGGGACCCTTCCGGTGGTCCCGGTACAATACCGATGACCCCGAAACTTGTCCCGATGGCCGGAACAGGACTTCCTATATATAAATCTTTACCTCCGGACCATTCCGGAACTCCTCGTGACGTCCGGGATCTCATCCGGGACTCCGAACAACATTCGGTAACCACATACAAGCTTCCTTTATAACCCTAGCGTCATCGAACCTTAAGTGTGTAGACCCTACGGGTTCGGGAGACATGCAGACATGACCGAGACGTTCTCCGGTCAATAACCAACAGCGGGAT
>NW_021314743.1:0-2845 GCF_002162155.2 Triticum dicoccoides | reverse complement strand
GGGGAGCGGGGCGACGTCGGGCGAGGCGTGGGGCAGCGCGGCTGAGGCGGTGAAGGGCGGCATGGACGCGCGGGGGTACGGCGGTGGGGGTCGGCACCGGCGAGCGGCGGCAGAGCCAGGGCGGCCGCGGGCGGAGGGAGATCCCGTGCGCGGGCGGCGGCGCTGGGCCCGCGGGGGCCGGACACGGGCCTGGCGGGCATCGGCGGCGCGCGGGACGGTGACGGCTGAGGTGGCACTGCGTGATTCGTCGGAGGGGCGGTGCGGACATGTTTGGCACGGAGGAAGACACGTCCGGCGGCGCGAGGGAAAAAATTAGGGTTTCATCTGCACGGAGGAACACTTGGGTGATTATATGTCTAGAGTTAAAGGTGAACTTAAACTCATTAGTAAACATGCTTCTATGGTTACCACTCAAGTAGAACAAGTACTTAAAGCTCAGAATGATTTTCTCAATGAATTAAATAGTAAGAAAAATGATAATGCTGTTAGAGTTATGACTAGAGGTGGTAAAATGACAGAGGAACCTTTGTATCATGAAGGCCACCCTAAGAGAATTGAGCAAGATTCTCAGAGAAATAATATAGATGCACCTAGTCCTTCTAAAAGGAAAAAAAAAGAAAAATGATAGGACTTTGCATGCTTCTAGTGAACCCGTTATTGACACACCTGAGAATCCCAATGATATCTCTATTTCTGATGCTGAAACACAATCTGGTAATGAACATGAAACTAGTGATAATGTTAATGATGATGTCCATGTTGATGCTCAACCTAGTAATGATAATGATATAGAAATTGAACCTGCTGTTGATCTTGATAACCCACAATCAAAGAATCAACGTTATGATAAGAAAGACTTTGTTGATAAGAAACACGGTAAGGAAAGAGAGCCTTGGGTTCAGAAACCCATGCCTTTTCCTCCTAAGCCATCCAAGAAAAAAGATGATGAGGATTTTGAGCGCTTTGCTGAAATGATTAGACCTATCTTTTTGCGTATGCGTTTGACTGATATGCTTAAAATGAATCCTTATGCTAAGTACATGAAATATATTGTTACTAATAAAATAAAGATATCGGAAGCTGAAATTTCCACCATGCTTGCTAATTATACTTTTAAGAGTGGAATACATAAGAAACTAGGAGATCCCAGAGTACCAACTATACCATGCTCCATTAAAAGAAACTATGTTAAAACTGCTTTATGTGATCTTGGAGCCGGTGTTAGTGTTATGCCTCTCTCTTTATATCGTAGACTTGATTTGAATAAGTTGACACCTACTGAAATATCTTTGCAAATGGCTGATAAATCAACTGCTAGACCTATCGGTATTTGTGAGGATGTGCCTGTTGTAGTTGCAAATGTTACTATTTTAACGGACTTTGTTATTCTTGATATTCCCGAGGACGATAGTATGTCTATTATTCTTGGAAGACCTTTTTTGAATACTGCAGGGGTTGTTATTGATTGCAACAAGGGCAATGTCACTTTTCATGTTAATGGTAATGAGCATACGGTACACTTTCTAAGGAAACAACCTCAAGTCCACAATATCAATTCTATTAGAAAAATTCCATCGATTATTTTTGGAGGTTTTGAATTTCCTCTTCCTACTGTGAAGAAGAAATATGATATTCTTATTGTTGGGGATGTGCATATCCCCGTTGAGGTAACCTAGTGTTATTCGAAAATTCTCCGGTTCCATGTTACTCGGAATGAGTTTGTTAACAAGACATGATCAACCTTGTTAGTGGATTCCTTTTGATGAGCATGAGATGGATGAATTTAGAAAACACAACTCTCTGTACCCTCTTTTTACTTTCTGTTATTTATATTAAATAAGGAAAAAATAGTAATTTCTGTCTGTTTTCTGAATTATCCATGTAATATAAAAATACCCCAAAAACAAAAGTTCTCCAAATGCCTTGAAATTTAAATATGATTTTTTCTAGAATATTTGAGAATATCTGGCACTGAGAACACAGCAGGGGGAGCAAGCACCTGGCCACGTGGGTCCATAGTGCGCCCACCCCCTGGGTGCGCCCCCTGCCTCGTGGGCCCACGGTGGCTCCCCTCCACTTATTCCTGCACCCACACACTTCTTCCTCCCAAAAAAATCACCATCCAGCTCAAGCACGAGTTCTAGCTCATTTTGCTACGGTTTTTGATCTCCTTGCTCAAAGCACCTCTCACAAAACTGCTTTGGGGGATTGTTCCTTGGTTTGTGACTCCTCCATTGGTCCAATTAGTTTTTGTTCTAGTGCTTTATTCATTGCAAATTTGTGCTGCCTAGGTGACCATGTTCTTGAGCTTGCATGTCAAATTTATATGGTTCCAAGTAGTTCTAATGCATGATGTATGCTCTAGGCACTTGTAGGAGTAGTTTCTATCAATTTTGTTGAGCTTGGTTCACTTTTATTTGAAGTTACTATTTTTTTTAGATTTTTTTAGAAAATAATGAAGAGATTTTTGAGGGGTTCATCGAGCCGAAGCTCGAAGGAAAAGAAAAATGAAGAAGCAGAGAGGCCCAAATATAATCTGCCTCGCACCGCGGAGGTTCGGCCGTGTGAATGGCCTTCCGATGATTTCTTGAGAGCAGTCGGGATTTATGATGATTTTTATGAATTGGCTAAGAATGCAGGCCTCACCGACTTCCTCCGCGACCAACGCGAATAGTATCTCTTATTCACCAATACTTTTGTGCAAAACTTCTACTATTATCCTAAGGAATCACCTCCTTCAGTAGAGTTTCATATATATGATGTGGTTAAGAAGATGTCACTAGATGAATTTTGCGGGGTTTGCAAAATACCTTTCGAGGGTAGCTTAGAGGAACCACATCGTAGA
>NW_021314742.1:0-970 GCF_002162155.2 Triticum dicoccoides | reverse complement strand
TCTTGGTTCAGAACCTCTGCCAAAAATGGTGCACATTTTCCTAGGCCATCCTAGGGTTTTTGAATTAAATCATAAATATTTGAATTTGGGCATTTAAAATAATATAAAATATTTAAATGCTCAAATATCTCCAAACTAAAATGTTTCATGTTGGAAATAATCCAACTATGGGCCAGGAATAGTTTGGTGATTTTTGAACTAGCCTAGGTATTTTATTTAATTCAACAAAGTTGCAGAAGTATTAGAAAAACAGAAAACAGAAAAATATATAAAGGGAGAAGCTTACCTGGGCTCCTCCCTGTGCGGCCCAGCCAGCTGGCTGGCCCAGCCAGCAGCCGGCCCAGCCCACCTCCCTCCTCTGTCGTCTTCGTCCCGACAGAGGGAGGGGAGTGTGGCCGGCGCGCGCGCGCGCCACCGCGCAACGCCACCTGCTCGCCTGCTTGCCTGCCCTCCCCTCCTCGCTCGACGCCCTGGACGACGCCACGCCTCTCCCCCTGCTCTCTCTCACTCTCCCCCGGTTCTCCTCTCCTCTCCCTCGCTCTCTCTCTCTCACGGCCGAACACCACCGTCGCCGCCGTTCGCCATAGCCATCGTCTCCGGCCACCCCTCGCTCCCCCGACTAGCTCAGAAGCTCCGCCTCGACTCCCTCTTCCTCCCCACCGCTCCACGGGTCCCCGGAAGCCCTGCATCGCCGCCACGTCGCCGTTCCCCTCTTCGGGCTCCGACCGTCGTCGCCGTCGAATTCACCATCACCAGCGCGTCCCCGAGCCCGCTAACCATCCCTGCAGCTCCGCGGTGAGCCCCCGGATCGTTTCCCCCTTCTTCCCTGGTCTCTTTCGACTTCTAGGCCCTAGCCCCACCTCGGCCGAGAGCTCCACGCCGCCGGCGATGTCGCCGTCGTGGCCACGGTCGCCGTAGCGCCCAACCGAGCACACCATCGTGCTCCCCACCTCACCAGGAGCACGCAGCA
>NW_021314741.1:0-3049 GCF_002162155.2 Triticum dicoccoides | reverse complement strand
GATCTCTATGGTTTTCAAACAAACAATATCTTGAATTTTCCCCACTACAAAGAGTACACATGGAATTCCTATAATCAGAACAACATGATTTGAACGTCCACCATTCCAAACAACTAAATATTTGTTTCTCAATCTAAAATATTTGATCCTACTTTATGATTGTAGTGGAAAATAATTAAATATAGTATGTACATCTCATTATCATTAAATCGGGTCAATCCAAGATATGCATGTGTTGTCATACAAAGACAAATTATATTAATTCTAACTTGAAAAAAGGAATCAATTATGCTTCAGACCTTCGGTATGAAAATGATAAAAATGTGATCTTGTATGTAGGCAAATATATTGTTAGGTGGGTAAAGGTCTTAGAAAATGAGGTCTTGCGTGTAGGTCGGAGTCATGTGGTGTAGAGGTACTTCATCTGAAAGTGCAGAATTCTACTCTACTGATGAAGTTCCTAACAAAAAGAACATCTCTTGGATGAACTTCATCTTGCAAGCTCATTACTCTAATATGTCTGCCCCCACAACACTTTGGTTGGCATTGCTCCTTTTGGTGGAGAGATTGTATGTCTCCATGAAACCAATTTTAGTCTTTGGCTAAATGTGATTTTTGAAGATGTGACACTGTTTTGTTTTGGTAGCACACATGGTCTGATCATCCTATGCAATCTAAATCCACCAAATTTCATTATTTTACAATTGACGAGGAGAACACCATTCAGAAGGCTTAACCTATGAATCTATATATGATATGTTTCGTCCATATCATCCATGGCATATGCCCAATGCAATAACCTTGTCATTATTCTTGATAAATTAAGCTATTTTGATGATGATGGCTCCTCGAAATTCACTATGGGCAAGGTTCTTTTTTTATAGTAAATTTTTTTATAAGCCTATAACCAATCATGATCCTTCTCCCAACCCTATGTCATGGATATGGAAGCCATATTGTGAACATAAACATAGGATCTTTTGTGGATTTTACTTGACACGATCTATAACAGAGATATGCTAAGGAAGGACTGCAACACGCTTACTTTTGTATGTGACTTTAGCCAAAACTTTCAGTGGATGTTGAAACAAGAGTGGAATTTAGTCATGCAAGTCGTGCCTATCTTAGAAGAAAGTAAAACCAGGAACAAAAACAATAGCATGATCATATTTGATGGTAACACACCAACCATTCATGAATGTTTTAGCATATTCAAATAATACTTTGCTAATGATACATATAGAGAAAAACCTAGAATCAAAGAGGGAATGCAAGAGTGCTTACATACTTTATAAGGTAGCTCTGGCTACCGTCCCTCCATTGTACATTTTCCAGCAGAAAAATTTCTAGAAGCCTAGTAGGATATTTCCACTATTTCCCTCTCAAAAATGATACAAGGAATATTTGAGCAGGAAAAGGAAAATAGACTTGAACAAAAGTCCACATATACAATATTTCATGAATATACAATTTTTTTTATATTTATGCAAACTCATGTTGCATACAAAAAGAATAGAATCATATGTAGTGTAGATGTTGGAACAATGGAATGTTTCTATCCCGAAATAATTACCATGTTAATAGCCTCTATAATTCATACAATAGACAAAATACCCGTTTTGTTGGAGTTTGACATGTTTGGACCTCATTGGCCTCTCGCTATCAAAGTCTTTTTGGACAATATGCCCCACTAATTAGTACCAATAGAAAATGTATGTGCTTTCCTGTACAATTATGAAAAGTGGCGCCGAAAGGACCAAGATCATCTCAAGGCTTCAACATGTATTATGTAAGGAAATGGAGATATGACTGGATTGAGTAGCAAAACAGTTACACAACCTAGAAACACAGTGCAAACTTCTACCAATCAACAACCTAGTAAGGATATATCTTGGGTTGAGTGTATGTGTGGGGTGTGTGTATGGGTTTGGCCCAAAGACCCACCCTTGTGTATATCTACTCGTACCTGTAGTTTATAGCTAGTGAGCAAGAGAGTGCACTACAAGAAATATGTCAACTTGTGACCTTGACTAGTGGTCATTGAAAGGTCATTGTTTTTCATTTCACTACTAGGAGAAGGGCTATAGATGGGATTGACACTAATGGCGCACCAGAAAGATGGTGCGCCATTAGTATATACTAATGGCGCACCACAATCTGATGCGCCATTAGAGTTTAAACTACTAATGGCGCACCATTCTAAGGGTGCGCCATTAGTATCAAATTTTTTTTTAACTAGTGCGCCTGTCCAAACATACTAATGGCGCATCCGGGCAAAGTGTGCCATTAGTAGTTGTAACTACTAATGGCGCACCAGGCAGCAGGTGCGCCATTAGTATAGAAATTTTTTTTTGAACTAGTGTGCCTATCCAAACATACTAATGGCGCATCCTGCCCAAGTGCGCCATTAGTAGTTGTAACTACTAATGGCGCACCAGTCAGTGGGTGCGCCATTAGTATAGAATTTTTTTTTGAACTAGTGTGCCTATCCAAACATACTAATGGCGCATCCTGCTTAAGTGCGCCATTAGTAGTTGTAACTACTAATGGCGCACCATGCAAGAGGTACGCCATTAGTAAGTGGGCGGCAACAAGATATTTGGGACAGCCTCTCCTACCCACACACTCACTTTCTCCCCACTTCATTCTCTCCACCTCCTCCTTGTCTCGGGTGCCTCCTCTTTTTCACCTCATTTCCACCATAGATTCATTCAAATTAAGTGGTTAAATTACCTTGTTTTAATAGGTAAGTAAGGGGGGAAGCTATATTTAGGTTGTTCTCCTTACAACAATGTGCACATGCACTTTTTACGGCCTAGCTAGATCTATGTATGTTCGTGGTGTTGCATATGTTTGTGGTGTTGCATATGTGTTTGTGTTTGGAGGTGTACCGGTATTTGATATGCGATAGTTGCCAATATTTTGCCGGAATGTTGATTCATTTCCGTTTCGGCGAGAATTTTGGCATTAAGCATTCTTTTTGGTCCTATTTTTAGGGAAAGTCATGCCAAATTTTTGTTTGGTTCTAAAATATCGTTTTGCTCTACCC
>NW_021314740.1:0-1324 GCF_002162155.2 Triticum dicoccoides | reverse complement strand
TGCATCTCCCTTCGGGATTAGTTTTAAACCTTAATAATTGTTATTTAGTGCCAGCTTTGAGCATGAACATTGTATCAGGATCTCGTTTAATTCGAGATGGCTACTCTTTTAAATCTGAGAATAATGGTTGTTCCATTTTTATGAGAGATATGTTTTATGGTCATGCTCCTATGGTGAATGGTTTATTCTTTATGAATCTCAAACGTGATGCTACACATGTTCATAATGTGAGTACCAAAAGAAGTAAGGTTGATAATGATAGTCCCACATACCTGTGGCACTGCCGCCTTGGTCACATAGGTGTCAAACGCATGAAGAAGCTCCATGCTGATGGACTTTTAGAGTCTCTTGATTATGAATCATTTGACACATGCGAACCATGCCTTATGGGTAAAATGACCAAGACTCCGTTCTCAGGAACAATGGAGCGAGCAACCAACTTATTGGAAATCATACATACTGATGTGTGCGGTCCAATGAGTGTTGAGGCTCGCGGTGGCTATCGTTATGTTCTCACCCTCACTGATGATTTAAGCAGGTATGGGTATATCTACTTAATGAAACACAAGTCTGAAACCTTTGAAAAGTTCAAGGAATTTCAGAGTGAGGTTGAAAATCAACGTGACAGGAAAATCAAGTTTCTACGATCAGATCGTGGAGGAGAATACTTGAGTCACGAGTTTGGGGCACACTTAAGAAAATGTGGAATAATTTCACAACTCACGCCGCCTGGAACACCTCAGCGTAATGGTGTGTCCGAACGTTGTAATCGCACTCTGTTAGATATGGTGCGATCTATGATGTCTCTTACCGATTTACCGCTATCTTTTTGGGGCTATGCTTTAGAGACTGCCGCATTCACTTTAAATAGGGCTCCATCGAAATCCGTTGAGACGACACCGTATGAATTATGGTTTGGGAAGAAACCTAAGCTGTCGTTTCTAAAAGTTTGGGGATGCGATGCTTATGTCAAGAAACTTCAACCTGAAAAGCTCGAACCCAAGTCGGAAAAATGCGTCTTCATAGGATACCCAAAAGAAACTATTGGGTACACCTTCTACCTTAGATCCGAAGGCAAGATCTTTGTTGCCAAGAATGGGTCCTTTCTGGAGAAAGAGTTTCTCTCGAAAGAAGTAAGTGGGAGGAAAGTAGAGCTTGATGAAGTATTACCTCTTGAACCGGAAAATGGCGCAACTCAAGAAAATGTTCCTGAGGTGCCTGCACCGACTAGAGAGGAAGTTAATGACAATGATCAAGATACTTCTGATCAAGCCCCTACTGAAATTCGAAGGTCCACAAGGACACGTTCCGCACCAGAGTGGTA
>NW_021314739.1:0-829 GCF_002162155.2 Triticum dicoccoides | reverse complement strand
GGAGACGCGTGTCGCCTCTTCGGACATGCCACCACACCACCCCGCATGTATGAGGGGCCAGTGCGATGCTCTGGTGGCATTGCTACCCCCTCAGGGCCCCTGTCCCGCCTAACCCTGGAGCGGTTGACCACGAGATCTAGCCCTTTGACTTTTCATGGACGGGCTTTGAACAGTGGACCTCTCCACCCAGTTGTGTGAGGTCAGCTCAGAGAGGGACACCTGGGAGCAACATCCGGGCCAAACCGACAGCTACATCCCCTCCGTGTAGACCCGATGCGTCCGTTTTCCCCCTCCAGGTGCCGGCGGCGCTGTCCGTTAGGGGGGCCATGCCCCGGAGATGCGTGCCGCCTCTTCGAACATGCCACAACACCACCCGGTTGTGGTAGGTCATCCCATAGAAACACTTGAGAGCAACGTCCCCTCCGTATAGACCCGATGCGGCTGTTTCCGCCCTCCAGATGCTGGCGGCGGTGCCGTCCGTCAGGGGGGCACACCGCGGACGTGAGGGGGTCACACTCCGGATACGGGTGCCGGGCGTTTGCAACCGCCACTCAACTTCTATCGCATAGCTGTTTTTGATTTTAATAAAATTTAAGGACCTATATTCAAAAGAACATGACAACATATTATTAATGTGCTCGAAAAAAATACAAACTATATATATATGTTCATAATCTATGGAAAAAATTACAAACTACATATATATTCATATAATACATAAAAAAGCATGAACACATATTTTTTTAAAAGCATAAAAACATATGCAAAAAAACGTGTGTAAAAAAAGCATTAAAACATATGTAAAAAAATAGCTATGCCGACGGCAAAG
>NW_021314738.1:0-910 GCF_002162155.2 Triticum dicoccoides | reverse complement strand
AGTGTTTTGAGACAGGTGCCATTATAGGAAGTTTTTTTTGACCTGTTTCCAGTTTTTGGGTCCGGGCAGTCGAAAAAAAAAAATTGGTCGAAAAAATTTCGTGCCCATCCTATCAGTTTGAGCTAGGAAGAGTTTTGAGACACTCGCCATTATAGTGATTTTTCGCAAAAAAAAAAACAGCGCAAAAAAAAGAGCGAAAAAAAAATTCAGAGTGTGCTTTTCCCTTGTTTACGTGCCGCGCCGTGATTTTGTTAGTGTTCTAGGCTCGCGTCTCTAGCACAGTCTAGCCTAGGACCAGCACAGTACCGTCGTTGAGCATTTATTCAACTTTGCATCTCTGAATTGATTATTGCTGACCCTTTTTGCTACCATATTATAAGCCTTCCCAGCTCCACATACATCTACGTCGTGCGTTTGACTCTCCCTGGTAATCGCTATATCCAAGCTTTGAGAGTTTTTGACTACAACGGTTGCCGATCACCGCCTTCTGCTGGGTAAGAACTGGTAAGAATTTGAGATTTGCTTGACGGATTTGTGACACCCACCACCACCACTTGTTCGTAGTCTGTAGGATCATATTCTTGTGTGTTTCTATTGCTGCTAACCATGCCAGGATCACAAGCCGACGAGATTGACTGGGAGAATTTATCGAACAAGGAGCTTCATGATAAGTTTCAGCAAATGATGACTGAACAGGTGCAAGATGTGCTGAACAATTTTGAAGAGGCCATGGAGAAGATCACTGGCCTTGAGAAGACGTTCGAAACAAAGCTCGATAACAAGTTTAATGAATTGCTCGCGCGTCTTCCACCACCACCACCCGCTGCACCTAACGCACCTCTCCAACAACAACAACAACGACTACCTCCACGTCGCGAAGCAGACCTCCGCCGAGCAAGCCGTGTTCCTC
>NW_021314737.1:0-1416 GCF_002162155.2 Triticum dicoccoides | reverse complement strand
CAGGGCTCAAACAACTCCTACTCATGCTAGTGGGTTTCATCTATTTACTGTGGCAATGACAGGTCATGCAAAGGATAAAGGGTTCAGCTACCGCAGCAAGTATCAAATATGTCGTTGTTGTCCTAATGCAGTAAAAGAGAGCAGGAGCGAGAGAGTGGGATTTTATCGGAATGAACAAGGGGGTTTTGCTTGCCTGGCACTTCTGAAGATAACATTGAGTCTTCATCAGTGTCAACGATCACATCATCGATACAACGTCTATCGAGGGGGAACAACACCGGCAAACAGAAGGAAACACAATCAATGCAATGCACAATATGATGCATGCTATGACATGGCAACATGCTGGTGTTTTGAGTTAATGCAACTGGCAACAAGTTAAATGGGGTTGGTTTGAATACAAGATTCAAATTTAAACTCCATATGTGATTATTCAAATGCCATTTACTTCATTTGCCCTAAACAGTAGTGATAAGTTGTTCTAACATGCATGAAAATGGTACAGATGGATTCCTTGAATTTTTCTGATAATTTTTCATATATAAATTATTTAATTTGGAGTTACGGTTAATTTTCTATGATTTTTAGAAGTTTATATAATTTTCTGGAATTTCCTGAATTATAAAAAATCCAGAAAATGGTTTATTGCGTCAGCCCCACGTCACAGTGACGTCAGCAGGGTCAACGGGCTGGTCCAGGTCAAACC
Organism: Triticum dicoccoides; assembly: GCF_002162155.2. Lineage (NCBI taxonomy): Eukaryota > Viridiplantae > Streptophyta > Magnoliopsida > Poales > Poaceae > Triticum > Triticum dicoccoides. The sequence continues at coordinate 710 of NW_021314737.1, read as the reverse complement.
TGACGTGTGGGGGCCACACGTCAGTGACACAGGAGCTAATCCCGGTCAAACCCAGCGCTGACTGGGGTTTGACCAGGGGTGGGGCCCGCTGTCAGTGGCCTAGGGGGTTAGTTAGTGGGGTCATTAGCGCTAATGACGACGCCACGTCAGATGCGCCGGCGATGAGTCGCCAGTGACAACAGAACACGGCGGGGCACGCCGGACTTGCGCTAGAGGCGTCAGTTTGGCGCGCTGAGGGCACCAGGGGATGGCCCTTGCTCCCGCGCATCCAGAGGACCGAGTTAGAGGTCGTGGGGTCGACGGAGCTCGTCGGAACGGAGCTCGCGGCGGCGGCCGGAGTTCGGGCGAGACGCGAGCGAGAGCTAGGGGGCACGGGAAGGCGAGCTGGGGCGTGCTACGGGCTTGTGGGGACGGTCTGAGCACGATGGTGCACTCAGGTGGGAGCTCCAGTGGCTCTGGCCACGATGGCGACGAGGCACGGCGGCGGCGAGCTTCGGCCGTGGTGGAAGAAGGGGCTAGGGGACGAAGTCAGGTGCGGGGATTGAGGGGAAGAGAAGAGGAACTCACAGGGAGTCGGACGAGACGCTAAGTGGGCTCGGGGACGTCCTGTCGGCGGCGAATCGAACGGCGGCGAGTTCCGGTGGCCGAGGAGGGGAACGGCGACGTGGGCGGCGATGCAGGGCTCCCGGCGTCACGTGAGTTGGTGGAGA
>NW_021314736.1:0-1558 GCF_002162155.2 Triticum dicoccoides | reverse complement strand
TCAAATTTCAGGGTCAGTCCAAGGCCCGCTGATTTCATGCCGAGAGATTAGCCCATCTCATGAAAAAAAGAAATTTTTAGCCAATATTTCTTTCCACAAATATATGCTACAATATGTCATTAAATAAACGGTAAACACACTACAAAACAACACTTTATACAAATGGAAGAAAGACAACAACACTTTATATATTAGATAAAAAAACACTTTATAGATAACTCCGAACAACATTGTAGCATATTCCAGATATTCAATTTACAACATGTCCCAGATATTCTCCGCGGAGCCTTCAAAAAGATATTCTCCGACGGAGAACACCGCCGACTTCGGAGACGCCATATCCACCACCATATTGTGTTTACCCATGCTCCAGAGTAGCCGATCTCCAGCGACGAGAACATGGAATAGTCATTGCCTGCGCGTATACAACCAAATATTATCTAAATTTTTTAGAAATACGACATAGTGAACTCGAGTCTGTGGGGCAATCGACTGACATCCCGCAAGGTCGAGGGAGAAGCCGGGGGTGAGGACACAGTTTGAGATGGACACAGAGCCACGGCATTGAGGGGAGGACAGCGTCCTAGCACAACGGAACCGCCTCTACCAAGCGCTTGAAGAGTGCCGACTGGATGCGGCTCGCTTGGTGCCTCAGCGTGGCAGCATCAGACAGAGATGGGGTGGCTTGAACCGTGGCTGAGTTGCTGCTGACTCCACCTACACACGACCTGAGTTGAGATTAGGGAAAGAAACCAACGGTTATGAGCATACGGCTGGGCGGGTTGCTGCACATAGAACAACACTTACCAGCAACAGCTGCCTCTGCCGCAGCGAGCCATCTCGTTAGCGCCATATCCTATCGTCCACCGCTACTCGAGCAGTGGAGTCGTCGCTTCCCTTCGCGTTCTATGGCAAGGCCCACCATGACGCAGCTCCCCAGGGATGAGTCAGTGCCCCCCCCCCCCGACATCCAAGTGCACACCACCACAGGGTTGGGTCGGCCTGGACATCGCACCGTCGGTGCTTGCCCCGGTGTGGACTCTCCGAACCAAGAGAAGGAGCACGAGGGAATGGAAGGCGGCGACTACAGAATGAGATGGGAGAATGCAAGGCACTGGAAGCCGGCGGCAGTGGGGTGGGGGAGAAAGATGGATCGGGAATTAGGTACTGTGTGCCAACCATTGGATCTCAGAGAATCCAACGGTGGACATGCTTGATCCATGTGCGGGTAGGCTCGGCCTTTGTCAACTAAGCTGCAAAAACTTATCTTATATACCTCGATAAAAAATTTACACGCGATATAGAAAATATATGTTAATTTTAGGAGTTGCAATTTGTTTCTAAATTATATAAGATTTTCTATAGTTCAAATGAATTTATGTGTGATTAGTCAAATGATTCTAGTTAGAACTACATGTATGTCAAAAAAGTTTTATAAATTTCAAAAAAATGGATGAAATCTTCTTAAAATGTTTGTTACGAACAATACAAGCTTCTATTCAGAACCAATAGGAGGTTAATGATAATATATCAAAACGTGGTCAAAATTTTGTAATTT
>NW_021314735.1:0-938 GCF_002162155.2 Triticum dicoccoides | reverse complement strand
GCTAGCTTCCGCTCGTGATCTACAAGTGGTATGTAGATGCAAACTCTCTCCCTTGACTCGTTGCTTAGATGAACTCATAGATGGATCTTGGTGAAACCGTAGGAAAAATTTTAATTTTCTGCAACGTTCCCCAACAGTGGCATCATGAGCTAGGTCTATGCGTAGTTCTCTTTGCACGAGTAGAACACAATTTTGTTGTGGGCGTGGATTTTGTCATCTTACTTGCCTCTACTAGTCTTTTCTTGCTTCGGCGGTATTGTGGGATGAAGCGGCCCGGACCAACCTTACACGTACGCTTACGTGAGACCGGTTCCACCGACTGACATGCACTAGTTGCATAAGGTGGCTGGCGGGTGTCTGTCTCTCCCACTTTAGTTGGAGCGGATTCGATGAAAAGGGCCCTTATGAAGGGTAAATAGAAGTTGAAAAATCACGTTGTGGTTATTCGTAGGTAAGAAAACGTTCTTGCTAGAACCCAATTGCAGCCTCGTAAAAGATGCAACAACAATTAGAGGACGTCTAACTTGTTTTTGCAGCGATTGATCATGTGATGTGATATGGCCAGAAGTTGTGATGAATGATGAATTGTGATGTATGAGATCATGTTCTTTGTAATAGGATTCACGACTTGCATGTCGATGAGTATGACAACCGGCAGGAGCCATAGGAGTTGTCTTTATTTTTTGTATGACCTGCGTGTCATTGAAGAACGCCATGTAACTCACTTTACTTTATTGCTAAACGCGTTAGCCATAGAAGTAGAAGTAGTCGTTGGCGTGACAACTTCATGAAGACACGATGATGGAGATCATGATGATGGAGATCATGGTGTCAAGCCGGTGACAAGATGATCATGGAGCCCCGAAGATGAAGATCAATGGAGCTATATGATATTGGCCATATCATGTCACAACTATATAATTGCATGTGATGTTTAT
>NW_021314734.1:0-3448 GCF_002162155.2 Triticum dicoccoides | reverse complement strand
TCTAGCAAGAACATTTTCTTACCTACGTTAAAGCCACAACGTGATTTGCCAACTTCTATTTACCCTTCATAAGGACCCTTTTCAGCGAATCCGCTCCAACTAAAGTGGGAGAGACAGACACCCGCTAGCCACCTTATGCAACTAGTGCATGTCAGTCGGTGGAACCTGTCTCACGTAAGCGTACGTGTAAGGTCGGCCCGGGCCGCTTCATCCCACAATACCGCTGAAGCGAAATAAGACTAGTAGTGGCAAGAAAGTTGACAACATCTACGCCCACAACAAATTGTGTTCTACTCGTGCAAAGAGAACTACGCATAGACCTAGCTCATGATGCCACTGTTGGAGAACATTGCATAAAATAAAAAAATTCCTACATTCACCAAGATCAATCTAGGAGTTCATCCAGCAACGAGAGAGAGGAGTGCATCTACATACCCTTGTAGATCGCGAGCGGAAGCGTTCAAGAGAACGGGGTTGAGGGAGTCGTACTCGTCGTGATCCAAATCACCGGAGATCCTAGCGCTGAACGGACGGCACCTCTGCGTTCAACACACGTACGGTCAGCGTGACGTCTCCTCCTTCTTGATCTAGCAAGGGGGAAGGATAGGTTGACGAAGATCCAGCACGAAGGCGTGGTGGTGGATGCAGCAGGGATCCCGGCAGGGCTTCGCCAAGCGTCTGCGGGAGGGAGAGGTGTAGCAAGGGGGAAGGGAGGCGCCAAGTGCAAGGGTGCAGCTGCCCTCCCTGCCCCCTCTTTATATAGGGTCCCCAAGGGGGGTGCCAGCCCTGGAGATGGGATCTCCAAGGGGGGCGGCGGCCAGGGGGGAGGCTTGCCCCCCAAGGCAAGTGGAGGCGCCCCCCCCCACCCTAGGGTTTCCAACCCTAGGCGCAGGGGGGGCCCAAGGGGGGGCGCACCAGCCCACCAAGGGCTGGTTCCCCTCCCCACTTCAGCCCACGAGCCCCTCCGGGATAGGTGGCCCCACCCGGTGGACCCCCGGGACCCTTCCGGTGGTCCCGGTACAATATCGGTGACCCCCGAAACTTTCCCGATGGCCGAAACTGCACTTCCTATATATAATTCTTCACCTCCGGACCATTCCGGAACTCCTCGTGACATCCGAGATCTCATCCGGGACTCCGAACAACTTTCGGGTTACTGCATATTCATATCTCTACAACCCTAGCGTCACCGAACCTTAAGTGTGTAGACCCTACGGGTTCGGGAGACATGCAGACATGACCGAGACGCCTCTCCGGTCAATAACCAACAGCGGGATCTGGATACCCATGTTGGCTCCCACATGCTCCTCGATGATCTCATCGGATGAACCACGATGTCGAGGATTCAATCAATCCCGTATACAATTCCCTTTGTCAATTGGCACGTTACTTGCCCGAGACTCGATCGTCGGTATCCCAATACCTCGTTCAGTTTCGTTATCGGCAAGTCACTTTACTCGTACCGTAATGCATGATCCCGTGACCAGACACTTGGTCACATTGAGCTCATTATGATGATGCATTACCGAGTGGGCCCAGAGATACCTCTCCGTCATATGGAGTGACAAATCCCAGTCTCGATTCGTGCCAACCCAACAGACACTTTCAGAGATACCCGTAGTGCACCTTTATAGCCACCCAGTTACGTTGTGACATTTGGCACACCCAAAGCACTCCTACGGTATCCGGGAGTTGCACAATCTCATGGTCTAAGGAAATGATACTTGACATTTGGAAAAGCTCTAGCGAAACGAACTACACGATCTTTGCGCTATGCTTAGGATTGGGTCTTGTCCATCACATCATTCTTCTAATGATGTAATCCCATTATCAATGACATCCAATGTCCATAGTCAGGAAACCATGACTATTTGTTGATCAACGAGCTAGTCAACTAGAGGCTTACTAGGGACTTGTTGTGGTCTATGTATTCACACACCTATTACGATTTCCAGATAATACGATTATAGCATGAACAATGGACAATTATCATGAATAAAGAAATATAATAATAACCATTTTATTATTACCTCTAGGGCATATTTCCAACATGTATACCATGTCAGATGGAAGCGTTCCTACTCCTCAACGAGGAGCCGCGTTGGTTTATATTGATACAAGACAGGAACAGCCCCTGTCGTGGCTTACAAGGCAATACCGATCGATCTACGATTCGGTTGTTACAGAGAGGAGGAGATAAGCTACGGGGGAGAGAGAGTGAATAGAGTTTGTTGAGATTTCAAAAAGGTAGTTCTATCTCTATTTCTAACACCCACATCCTCCCGACCTACTCTACCGTGCAGCACAAATCACCCCGCACTCCGTCGAGCCGGCCGTCGCCCCTGCACCACGGGAGCTGGAAGTGGTGGTGCACGGTGCTGCAACTGGCGTGCTCCGTGCCGGGCACCAGCTGCGCCGGAGCTGCTACCTGCGGGGAGAGGACGCTCATGGCTAGCGATGCTTCAAACGGCGGGGAAATGTGCTACAACCAATGGGGAATTTTGCTACCACCGGATATGGCGAGGCAATCTGCTACTAGTAACAGTAGCACGCAGCGGAGCTGCATCCACGGTTACAATCTGCATCTGTTTTTGCTGGAACCAGAGGGGAACTGCGAGCGTCGGTGGCTTGGCGCGGACCTGCATCCATGATGCCAAAATGATACCACCGGCATCCTTTTTTGCTGGGGATGACTGCGAGCGTTGGCGCGGCGGTGCTGCATCCACGACACCAAAATGCTACGTCTGTGATCTGTTTTTGCTGGAACAGCGTCCGTGATCCGACAGTTTGGTATGCTGGGACCGCCCTAAGCGTTTGCTGGAACCGGCAATCGAGTTTGCTGGAACCGGCAATTCAGATTGTTGGAACCGACCATGGTGATGCTATGACCGGTGACCACGGCGAGTTTTTGACGAATAGGTCGACGAGCTCCAGAGATACAATACGAGCTCGGCGACGAGTGCTCCGGCCGGCGACCGTCGCACCGGAGTTGTTACCCGTCGCCATCGAAGCTGCAACCGTGGCGCACACTGCTGCATGCGTAGAGCCGGCGAGCAACGCGGGAGATGACAACGACTGGCGAGTGCATTGCTGCAACTGCTATGATTGTAGCAGTGCGGCGGCCGTTGACGGCGAGCAGGCGAGCTTCGTCACTGGTGCAGGAAGAAGGCGAGCACGAGATCGAGAGTGCAATGGAGGGTTGCAGCAGGTCAACGCTGGGATTCCTATTTGATTTGAGACGAGCGCAGGGGAAGAAGGCTAATGTCATAGGGAATCGTACGGCTAGAGTTGGTGTGGAAGAAAATCTTATACGACCTGGGTCGTACAGGACCGATTGTGAGACCCTCTCTAGCGCGTGACACCTGGAGAAACGAATCTCAAAGCACAAGACCCGTGAATCCCGTATACCAAATCCCTAATCCCCTTTTCTTCGCCGCCGCCGCCGCCG
>NW_021314733.1:0-1689 GCF_002162155.2 Triticum dicoccoides | reverse complement strand
GAATCGGACAAATCAAGGATTATTCATGAACGCTACAAAAACGCACCCAAGGGATCGTCAATCATGGAAATCTCCCAGGGACCACAAATTAGTGAGAAATAGTCCATGAAACGGGCCAGAATTGGCCAAAACTGCGAGTGTTGATGACTGGCACGTAATCTTTTCTTGGGGTTTAACAACTATGGAAATCGCTTCGGGACACCAAAACAGTGAGTAATAGTCCATGAAACGGGTCAGAATTGGCCAAAACTATGAGTGTTGACGACGAACACGTAAATGATCCCCGGGGATTATCAATCGTGGAAATTGCTCTGGGACCCCAAAACACTGAGTAATAGTCCAAGAAATCGGCCAGAATCGGCCAAAACGGTGAGTGTTGTTGACAGACACTTAATCGCACCTTGGGGTGCGACAACCATGGAAATTGCTTGGGGGCCCCAAAATGGTCAGTAATATACCATGAAAGAGCCCAGAATCAGACAAATCAAAGGTTATGGATGAACGATACAGAAACATACCCAAGGGTTCGTCAATCATGGAAATCTCTTAGGGTACACAAATCAGTGAGTAATAGTCCATGAAACGAGCCAGAATCGGCCAAAACTGCGAGTGTTGATGACCGACACGTAATCTTATCTTGGGGTTTAACAACTATGGAAATCGCTTCGGGACACCAAAACGGTGAGTAATAGTCCACGAAACGGGCAGAATTGGAAGAAGCTATGAGTGTTGACAACGGACACGTAAACGAACCTCGGGGATCATCAATCGTAGATATCGCTCTGGGACCCCAAAACGCCGAGTAATAGTCCAAGAAACGGGCCAGAATCGGCCAAAACGATCAGTGTTGATGACTGACAGGTAATCGCACCTTGGGGTTCAACAACTATGGAAATCGCTTCGGGACCCCAAAACGGTGAGTCATAATCCATGAATTAGGTCAGAATTGGCCAAAACTATGAGTGTTGACGGTGGACACGTAAACGTACCCCGGGGATCGTTAGTCGTGGAAATTGCTCTAGGCCCCAAAACGCTGAGTAATAGTGCATGAAACAGACCAGAATCAACCAAAATTGTGATTGTTGATGACCGACACGTAAACGCACCCGGGGTTGGTCAATCGTGGATATCATTTCGGGACCCCAGAACTGAGTAGTAGTCCAAGAAATGGGCCAGAATCGGCCCAAACTGTGAGTCTTGACAACCAACAAGTAAGCGCACCCTGGGTTCGACAACCATGGAAATTGCTTTGGGACCCCAAATCGGTGAATAATAGTCCACGAAATAGGTCAGAATCGACGAAAACCGATAGTGTTGATTACCGACACGTAAACGCACCCTTGGATTCATCAATCGTGCATATTGCTTCAGGATCCCAAAACTGAGTAATAGTCCAAGAAACGGGCCAGAATTGGCCCAAACTGCGAGTCTTGATGACCGACACGTAAGCACACCTTGGGGTTCGACAACCCTGGAAATTGCTTGGGGACTCCAAAACGGTGAATAATTGTCTATGAAAGAGCCCTGAATCGGACAAATCAAGGATTATTCATGAACGCTACATAAACGCACCCAAGGGATCGTCAATCATGGAAATCTCCCAGGGACCAAAATTAGTGAGTAATAGTCCATGAAACGGGCCAGAATCGGCCAAAACTGCGAGTGTTGATGACTGACACGTAATCTTAT
>NW_021314732.1:0-1198 GCF_002162155.2 Triticum dicoccoides | reverse complement strand
TGCAACCAGAAGGTTTTGTCGATCCAAAGGGAGCTAACAAAGTGTGCAAGCTCCAGCGATCCATTTATGGACTGGTGCAAGCCTCTCGGAGTTGGAATAAACGTTTTGATAGTGTGATCAAAGCATTTGGTTTTATACAGACTTTCGGAGAAGCCTGTATTTACAAGAAAGTGAGTGGGAGCTCTGTAGCATTTCTGATATTATATGTGGATGACATATTACTGATTGGAAATGATATAGAATTTCTGGATAGCATAAAGGGATACTTGAATAAAAGTTTTTCAATGAAAGACCTCGGTGAAGCTTCTTACATATTAGGCATTAAGATCTATAGAGATAGATCAAGACGCTTAATTGGACTTTCACAAAGCACATACCTTGACAAAATTTTGAAGAAGTTCAAAATGGATCAAGCAAAGAAAGGGTTCTTGCCTGTGTTACAAGGTGTGAAATTGAGTAAGACTCAATGCCCGACCACTGCAGAAGAAAGAGAGAATATGAAAGATGTTCCCTATGCATCAGCCATAGGCTCTATCATGTATGCAATGCTGTGTACCAGACCTGATGTGTGCCTTGCTATAAGTTTAGCAGGGAGGTACCAAAGTAATCCAGGAATGGATCACTGGACAGCGGTCAAGAACATCCTGAAATACCTAAAAAGGATTAAGGATATGTTTCTCGTATATGGAAGTGACAAAGAGCTCATCGTAAAAGGTTACGTTGATGCAAGCTTTGACACTGATCCGGATGATTCTAAATCGCAAACCGGATACGTGTTTACATTAAACGGTGGAACTGTCAGTTGGTGCAGTTCTAAACAAAGCGTCGTAGCGGGATCTACATGTGAAGCGGAATACATAGCTGCTTCGGAAGCAGCAAATGAAGGAGTCTGGATGAAGGAGTTCATATCCGATCTAGGTGTCATACCTAGTGCATCGGGTCCAATGAAAATCTTTTGTGACAATACTGGTGCAATTGCCTTGGCAAAGGAATCCAGATTTCACAAAAGGACCAAACACATCAAGAGACGCTTCAACTCCATCCGGGATCTAGTCCAGGTGGGAGACATAGAGATTTGCAAGATACATACGGATCTGAATGTTGCAGACCCGTTGACTAAGCCTCTTCCACGAGCAAAACATGATCAGCACCAAAGCTCCATGGGTGTTAGATTCATTACAGTGTAATCTAGATTATT
>NW_021314731.1:0-1185 GCF_002162155.2 Triticum dicoccoides | reverse complement strand
GATTGCATTGCATACAATAAAGCGACAACCATATGGCTCCTGCCAGTTGCCGATAACTCGGTTACAAAACATGATCATCTCATACAATAAAATTCAGCATCATGCTTTGACCATATCACATCACAACATGCCCTGCAAAAACAAGTTAGACGTCCTCTACTTTGTTGTTGCATGTTTTACGTGGCTGCTACGGGCTTAAGTAAGAACCAATCTCACCTACGCATCAAAACCACAACGATAGTTTGTCAAATAGACTCCGTTTTAACCTTCTCAAGGACCGGGCGTAGCCATACTTGGTTCAACTAAAGTTGGAGAGACAGTCGCCCGCAAGCCATCTATGTGCAAAGCACGTCGAGGGAACCGGTCTCGCGTAAGCGTACGCGTAAGGTTGGTCCGGGTCGTCTCGTCCAACAATACCGCCGAACCAAAGTATGACATGCTGGTAGGCAGTATGATTTGTATCGTCCACAACTCACTTGTGTTCTACTCGTGCATATAACATCAACATAAATAACCTAGGCTCGGATGCCACTGTTGGGTTTCGTAGTAATTTCAAAAAATTTCTACGCACACGCAAGATCATGTGATGCATAGCAACGAGGGGAGAGTGTTGTCTACGTACCCAACGCAGACCGACTGCGGAAGCGATGACACGACGTAGAGGAAGTAGTCGTACGTCTTCACGATCCAACCGATCAAGCACCGAAACTACGGCACCTCCGAGTTCGAGCACACGTTCAGCCCGATGACGATCCCCGGACTCCGATCCAGCAAAGTGTCGGGGAAGAGTTTCGTCAGCACGACGGCGTGGTGACGATCTTGATGAACTACAGCAGCAGGGCTTCGCCTAAACTCCGCTACAGTATTATCGAGGTATATGGTGGCAGGGGGCACCGCACACGGCTAAGGAATAGATCACGTGGATCAACTTGTGTCAACTTGTGTGTCTAGGGTGCCCCCCCGCCCCCGTATATAAAGGAGGGAGGGAGGAGGAGGCCGGCCTAGGGAGGAGGCGCGCCATAGGGGAGTCCTACTCCCACCGGGAGTAGGATTCCCCCTTTCCTAGTCCAACTAGGGATCCTTCCATGTAGTAGGAGTAGGAGACTAGGAAGGGGAAGAGAGAGGGGAAGGAAGGAGGGGGTGCGGCCCCTCCCCCTAGTCCAATTCGGACTAGGCCTTGGGGGG
>NW_021314730.1:0-763 GCF_002162155.2 Triticum dicoccoides | reverse complement strand
CAACGGCAGTGAAGATAATGATGAAAAACAACTGCCAAGCAGGATATACAACAACTCTCTCTCCAACTTTCCTCTTGAAAAGTTTGAGACAATTTTCTGATAAATTCTTTCAAAGAATGCTACTAACTCAAGCTTTCCAATGCAAAAAGAATCACTCAATTCCGAGTTGATATGAGGAGTCAAAGAATTCTAAAACTGGCCTGAAAAATTGGAACAAGCTGTGTTCACGAACTTCGGAGGGTAAAAAGACCTATTTAGAAGCCGATTTTGAGGTGTCAAATATTGAACTAGCTTCTGCAACTATTTAGATGCGGCTCGTCGCTATCTTCAATTTGAGTACTCACGGAGCCAAAACGGACTTCGTATGAGGAAGATACACCTGTTTTACTGAACAGTGCGCAAAACAGATTCCAATCCGAATTCAGGTACGAGATTGATTCTAGATAGATCCAATTTTTTTTCTTCTTTTTTTTTCTCACGCTTTTTTTTTCTTTTTCTTCTCCCTCTTTTTCTTTTTTTTTCTTTCCTTTTTTCTCTCTTTTTTTCTTTATCTTCTTTTTCTCCCTCTTTCCAAGACAAACTAGATAAGATGCAGATTCGATCAGGCGAAGATGTGAGTGACCTCAACTATGATTATGACAATAAATAGTGCGTAGCATGTGGTGGAAATTGGTGGATGGGATGGTGGACAGCGGATGGGATAATGATGCAGCGGCTGCGTGACTAATGTGAACAGAACTCGAAACTCTAAAGGAACTAGACA
>NW_021314729.1:0-4621 GCF_002162155.2 Triticum dicoccoides | reverse complement strand
ATATATATATATATGGTGGACACACCCAAAGAGGGCAATGGCGATGGAACAGCGGGGGATGACCCCTCCAAGAAGCAACCTAAGCGCCGGCGTCAGCGGCGCCGCTCTATGTCTCGCCAAAGCAAAAACGGTGATACCAGCACAGGAGATAATATCACCCCGGACAGTGCCGAAGACAACCCCCTCCAGCAAGATTTAGCGCAGGAGGACGGAGAAGCCAGCCCTCCTGAGAGAGCGGCAGATAGAGATGTAGAGGATGATAATTACATGCCTCCTTCCGAAGACGAGGCAAGACTCGACGACGACGAATTTGTCGTGCCTGAGGATCCCGTCGAGCAAGAGCGCTTCAAGCACCGGCTTATGGCCACGGCAAATAGCCTTAAGAAAAAGCAGCAGCAGCTTAGAGCTGATCAAGATCTACTAGCTGACAGATGGACTGAAGTCCTTGCGGCCGAGGAATATTAACTCGAACGCCCCTCCAAAAGTTACCCAAAGCGTAGGCTGCTACCCCGATTGGAGGAGGAAGCATTAAAACCTACATCTCTAGTGTATGACGAGGCTGATCGGCCACCTCGTGGCCGCGACAGAGAGGCTTCTCGGCCCACAGCTCTAGCCGCACCCCGGCGTCACTCAAAAAATACCAAGGCTCGGGGAAATGCGCTAGACCTGTGAGACCTATTGGAGGATAAAGCAAAGCAAGCAAGATCGATCTATGGATCGCGAGGGCGCCCCACCACACGAGACGATAACCGTCACGCCAGATACAGTAAAAGTAAATCTGGCCGGGCCGAACACAGCAGACAAAGCTCATTTGAGCTGCGTCGTGATATAGCCCAGTACAGAGGCGCCGCACACCCGCTATGCTTCACAGATGAAGTAATGGATCATCAAATCCCAGAGGGTTTCAAACCCGTGAATATTGAATCATACGATGGGACGAAAGATCCCGCAGTATGGATTGAGGACTATCTCCTTCATATCCACATGGCCCGTGGCGACGATCTACACACCATCAAATACCTCCCACTCAAGATTAAAGGACTAGCTCGGCATTGGCTCAACAGCTTGCCAGCAGAATCCATTGGTTGTTGGGAAGATCTGGAAGCCACATTCCTCGGCAACTTCCAGGGCACTTATATGCGACCACAAGATGCCGATGACTTGAGCCACATAATTCAACAGCCAGATGAATTGGCCAGGCAATTCTGGACACGGTTCCTAACCAAGAAAAATCAAATCGTCGACTGTCTGGATGCAGAGGCCCTAGCAGCTTTCAAGCATAACATCCACTACGAGTGGCTTGCCCGGCACCTTGGCCAGGAAAAGCAGAAATCTATGGCAGCCCTCACGACACTCATGACCCGCTTTTGCGCAGGAGAAGACAGCTGACTGGCTCGCAGCAATAACATATCAAAGAGCCCTGGTACTTCGGATACCAAGAATAGCAACGGCAGGTCACGCTGCAACAAACACAAGCGCCGCATTAACAGCGACAATACTGAGGATACGGCAGTCAATGCCGGATTCAGAGGCTCCAAGCCCGGTTAGCGGAAAAAGCCATTCAAAAGAAGCACTCCGGGCCCGTCCAGTTTGGACCGTATACTCGATCGCTCGTGTTAGATACATGGCACCCCTGACAAGCCAGCCAACCACACCAATAGGGATTGTTGGGTGTCCAAGCAGGCCGGCAAGTTAAATGCCAAAAACAAAGACAAGGGGCTACATAGCGACGACGAGGAGGAGCCCCGACCGCTGAACAACGGAGGACAGAAAGGGTTCCCCCCACAAGTGCGGACGGTGAACATGATATACGCAACCCACATCCCCAAGAGGGAGCGGAAGCGTGCGTTAAGGGATGTATACACGTTGGAGCCAGTCGCCCCAAAGTTCAACCCATGGTCCTCCTATCCAATCACTTTCGATCACAGGGACCATCCCACTAGAATCCGCCACGGCGGTTTTGCCGTATTGGTTCTAGACCCAATCATTGACGGATTTCACCTCACTCGAGTCCTTATGGATGGCGGCAGCAGCCTGAACCTACTTTATCAGGACACAGTGCCCAAAATGGGCATAGATCCCTCAAGGATTAAACCCACAAAAACGACCTTTAAAGGCGTCATACCAGGTGCAGAGGCCCATTGTATAGGCTCAGTCACACTAGAAGTGGTCTTCGGATCCCTGGATAATTTCTGAAGCGAGGAGTTAATCTTCGATATAGTCCCGTTCCGCAGTGGCTATCATGCACTGCTCGGGCGACCCGCATTTGCAAATTCAATGCGGTGCCGCACTATGCATACCTCAAGCTCCAGATGCCAGGACCTCGGGGGGTCATCACAGTCAATGGAAACACCGAGCGCTCTCTCCGAACGGAGGAGCACATGGCAGCCCTCACAGCAGAAGTACAAAGCATCCTCTCAAGGCAATTCTCCACTCCGGCGATCAAACGTCCGGACGCCGTCAAGCGCGCTCGGAGTAATCTACAACAAGACCTCCTGGCACGTTCCGAGCAAGCGTAGCAATGCGGCCCCAACCCCAGCCCCAGCCAAATGGCAAAATTCGTGCCACGTGTACATAATTATGCTCTAAAAATACCATGGGCATAGGGGGAGGGGCACGACCACGGCACGCCCCAAAATGCGGCTCAACCGCACTAGGGGCTTCCTACTTTATTATTTTTTCTCACTTTCAGGACCTTACTCTCTGGAAGCCCTGTCCGTCAGTATAATTGCCGAACACACAATACAAGAACCAAGGGGGCGGAAAGCTACGTCGCATCATGGAACTCCCAGGTGGTCTCTATAACGAGCAAAATACCTCCTTTAAATACCATTCCGCAGCTTGCCCCTGGAGGGGACATGTCAAATAATCCGATTTTTTTCTTATCACACTACTTGTATCGTTCTGCTTTAATGCACCATTTCGAATAAACAATGCATAGCTTCAGTCTATTATTGCACTCCCTATTCCTTCCCCTTTTTCGTATATATGTTCATTCATGACATTCAGCACCCGTACACTTTGGTACGGCCAATACGCCAAGGTCTTACGCACCCCATAATACGGCGTGAGAAGTCTGAACACTTTCACAAGTGCGGCACCCCGAACTTATAGCATTATATGCATCAGCTTCGAATCATGTCTTGGGTCAATAGTTGGGTTTGCCCGGCTCCCATGTTTTGGTACCTTACATTCTGCTACATCGGCTAAGGTAGCAGTGGGAGAACTACTGCGATTGTGCCCCGGTTCAGCTGGGCTAAGCACCTCAGTAGAGAAAGCTAAAACTGACTGTCATGATATGGCAAGAGCTGGTCACTGTTCGAGAGGTTTCAATTCCCTAAAGACTTATGCCGCTTAGGGCGAGGAGTCGGCTTTGTCCGGCTTAGGCGTGTATAGCGCCCCGAACTCGGTCTTCCGAATACTAGGGGCTTCGCCAAAATTTAAAATTATAGAATTCTCTGGCTAAGTGAGAGTGATAAAGCATTATAGTCCGATTGCCTTGTTCGTTGTGCTGAGCACCTCCCTCGAAGGACCCAAGAATGGGAAAAGGAGTGCTCAGGTTTATCCCGAACACCCAGCACTCGTGGCATGGGGGCAGAAGCCGACGACTCGCCATCTCTCAGATTTAATAAACGGCCGCACAGAAGGTAATATTTTAAATTCAAATAAGCGTTGCATAGCGCATATGAACAAGTTTTCAGCGTACATGATCACATGAGCGAGTTTACTCAAATATTACATCTTTGGAACATTCATCCGCCACAAGGCGGGCACCCTTCAGGACGCCCTCATAGTACATTTTAGGGTGGCGATTCTCCTTGCGCTGCGCGGGCCCATCCTTCACCAGCTTCTCAGCGTCCATCTTGCCCCAGTGTACCTTAACACGGGCAAGCGCCCTGCGGGCGCCCTCGATGCCGACGGAGCGCTTGATGACCTCAAGCCAAGGACAGGCATCCACAAGCTGCCTCACCAGCCCGAAGTAGCTCCCTGGCATGGCCTCCCCAAGCCACAGCCGGACTATAAGACCCTTCATGGCCTGTTCGGCTGCCTTATGGAGCTCGACCAATTGCTTCAGCTGGTCGCTTAAGGGCACCGGGTGTTCGGCCTCAGTATACTGAGACCAGAACACCTTCTTTGTCGAGCCCCCCTCCTTGGCTCGGTAGTGCTTTGCAGCATCCGACACACTGCGGGGCAAATCTGCGAACGCTCCTGGAGAGCTCCGGACTCGGGTAAGTAACAAGTAATTTACTTTCACATGCTTGCTTTGCATAATGAATGCCTTACCCTCCACTATCTTCTTCATCGCCTCAATTTTCTGGAGGGCCTTCTGGGCTTCGGCCTTGGCATGCTTGGCGCTCTCAAGGGCCGAGGCAAGCTCGGACTCTCGCGTCTTCGAGTCAAGCTCCAAACTCTCATGCTTTCTCACGAGAGCCTGGAGCTCTTGCTGCACCTCAGCAACCCGCGCGTCTTGTTTCCCCCGCTCGGTGCGCTCCATGGCCGCTTTGTTTTCGGCCTCGGACAGTTCTTGCTTCAGGGTCGCCACCTCGGTTATGGCCCCTGGCACATTAATAACGATCCTATCATTTTTTGCAACTGCATCTTTTATATATATATATATATA